>NC_046969.1:16398328-16495828 GCF_009769545.1 Cyclopterus lumpus
ATCTCATGGAGGAGACTACTGCTGCTGTTAAAAGGACATGTCAAGATAAAGGCTAAACTGAGACGGAAAATGACAGATGCGAAACCTGCTGAGCTCATCTTTTTCTGTTTCATGCTGCTTCACAGTAAGACAATTTTACTAACCACAAAGTATTCAAAAAATATAAAGGTTGAACAATTGTATGTTGATAGTTACATAGGAACTTCAGTTACTTCTGGTCCTGTACAGTGGGGACACAAAATAATGACCAAAATGTATTTAAAATGTACCGTCTGGTTTTATGTTTTATTTATGAAACACAAGAAAAATAATCATATATAATGCCAGTTTTCAGTTTTCAGATATATTCAAAGGCAGTTTAGTGACTGAAGCCCTTAAAGCTGTGTGTTTTTCTCCTACCATACTATATTTAAAATTGTATCCCATTAGCTCTGGTTCATGTGTTAACTATCATGTTATAATCCATTATTGGAAGATGAGAGGTCTATGTGGTGGGCATGATTGCTTATCCTGAAGCCCATTTCATGATAATTAACTTGTTTTCGAGAGGAAAACAACACGATAATTAACTTGTGATAACAGGGTGGAACAGCTATTGTAACCACAGCCATGCTGGACTTTCCTGCTTTACACATATTGTGTACAGCAGTTAAAGATCCGAAATGATCATGTGAAAAAGCAAATAACAAAAAATGGGACTTCATACTTCCATGTGCACATAGATAGGTTATCTCACAAATGTTGTTTTCTACTTTCTCTTCAAATCCAGGTTTTGTAGCAACATTAAAATGCACGAGCCCAACTCCTGAATCTTTGTTTGCTGCACTTGAGACAAATTTATTCACTAAAAAACTACTGCGACCTGTGAAAAGCTTTTCAACTCCAGTTAACATAACCGTTGGTATCACTGTGGTGGGAATTGTAGGAGTGGTGAGTCTCCACAAACACTTTTTTATGTCCGCACGTGAACATGCATAACTTTTTTTAAATTAAGTTTCTTTCATAGTCATTCATTCAAATTCATAATTAATCTGTATTACTCTAATTTATTTAATGCATATGTTTCATCCACAGGATGAACAATCCCAGATCCTGACAACACTCTTATGGCAAGTTCTAGTAAGTTCTCAGAAAAGGTCTTTGGCCATGTAAATCCACTCTGTGCAGATGTTTCCGTGATTACATCATCTTTAAAATGATTATTAGTATGATTAGCTTTTGTTTAAAGAAAAATTAGCAAATTCAAGCTCTAATTCTAGTAACTCTAAATGATAAGTGCACAATGTTAAAATGTCATGTTTTTCTCCCCCTAAAATGATGGTGCATTGGCTGTTTTGGATAAAATGTCATAAATGTTTTGTGTTAAGTTATGGAGTGACAGCTGAAATTAATTTCATTTTCGGAGCTGTTCATCCCATCGGTGTTACTCTGTTTACTGTAGGAGTGGGATATTGAGGGACTGAGCTGGAATGAGGAGGAATGTGGCACTAAAAGAGTCTCTGTCCCTCGAAAAATGCTTTGGGTCCCAGATATCCTTATCGAAGAGACGTAAGTTAAAAAGATGTTCAGTAGTCTGTGAGCTTTTACAAATGATTGAACCAGCCTTAAGTTTAGAGTACAATCTGGAATATCAGCACTTGTAAAAGAGAGAGGTAAACCTCCAGGCAGGTATAGAGTATTATAAGTGTTTGGTACTATGGAGCCTATGGGAATCTACTTGTTTTGTTTTTTTTAGGTATTAAAAGACCAATTAATTTGAGTTAAGGCCAGTACAAGAAACTTTCATTTTGTGTTGATTTTTGGCGTTGCTTGTGGACGAAAGTGTTTCCGAGCAAGCACCAGAGTTCCTTTAGAAAACCTCTCAGTTTAAAACTGCATCAGGCGGCAAACAGTCTGCTCCGCACAGTCCTGGTTCGGGATCTCCCTTGATACATATATTTATAAATATTTAATAATTGATAAGCAATAAAGAAACAGCAAGCTGTCGGAGAGGGATATGAACCTTCTTGTCATTGTATCCTTCTCTTCTTAAAAAATGGGAATCATATATGAATTCATAATTCATAGTTTTCTTTTCTATTTCAGCGCGGATGAGGACACATCCCCGAAAACTCCCTATGTCTACTTATACAACACAGGTCATGTATATGATGCTAAGCCGATCAGAGTGGTCAGCTCCTGCCGACTAGTAATCTACTCGTTCCCCTTCGATATCCAAACCTGCTCGCTGACCTATAGATCATATCTACACTATGGTAAGCCTGCAAACATATAAAATACAATTATTTTTAAAAAACTGATCTTTTAACTGTGTGAAGACATTAAATTACTATACAGCAGCTTTGTATACAACAACATGTCTGGTGTAAGCAGTGATTGCAGTTGTGTTTATATAGGGGCATTTTTAATTATGGCGTGACACAAGGTTACACTTGGCCTCAGTTGTTCTGTTGTCCCACAAAGCCCTTTTGAATGTTAAATTAAATGTTATTCAAGCGGAAGACATAAGGATGATTCAAGGCCCCACAGCCGAAGAGATACTGGCGGAGTCGCAAGATGTGTTGGTGACCAATGGGCAGTGGGAGCTCAAAGATATCCGTGTAGCTCCTTCCACCCTGGCATTAGATGTGGGATCCTTCTCTGAGATCAAATACTATGTAAGTACTTTTTTTGCAATATATTTATTGTTGTTTTTTTCAGTTTGCAAATGACATCAAATGGTGAAGTGAATGAGTTATAAATAAAACAGCAACCAATCTTCCGATTCTTTGTCCATCGTCAGTTTCTTTTAATACGTCTCCAATTCTAAACTGTTTGCTTTGTAAATGTCGGTTGGTAAGATATAAATAACCAGAATAAAAAGCTTAGGATCCATTGGTAATTTCTTTGATAAGATTTGATCCACCATATAAATAATATCTTGTCAATTTTGTTTTCACACATTGCCATTTAAAGTAGCACAGTGTGCCTATTTCTTCATTACACTTGATACAAGTATCAGGAATGCTATCATTAAACTTTGCATCAGCCAATTATACTGTCTACGTTTCAGGCTACTGTTGACGGTCGGCCTGTGAGCCTCGTCCCAGTCTTCTAAAGTTATTATTTATCTTCATCTTCCTTCCATAGTCTCACATTAGATTCTGATGATTCGTCAGAACCAGACACAAACAAGTCATGTAAAAAATAAATTAAAACTTTATCTTAACAATGTTGTATGCTTTCTGCATCTTATGAGAAAATGTCAGGTATATCGAATGCTAGTTGTTGTTTTTTTAGGCGAGGACACAAAGTTCCTCAGTTGAAGACATAAAAAAAAATGTTTACAACATTTCCGCACAGGACATAAGTACTTCCTCTTATTTGTACATAACCTTACTTTCCTTAACCATTGTAATTGAATAGTTGATATCTAAATAATTAAAACATTTAGTATGTCTGTGTTTATTTTGTGTTTAGCCAGAATTATCTGAAAAGCGGGGTCAGTTCTGACTACGCACACACTATTAGTGATGGTATAGCATGCAATAATAGAGAATAGGCGTTACTAGCAGAGCCTGTCTGCGCAACACATTACCAGTTTAATGGTTGTAAAGAGTGTTTTGTTGTTTGTCAACTTTCATAGTAGTTAGTTATACTAACAACTCATAGAAACATGTATTCAGTTCTGATTTGTGAAATGAAAATATGAAAATGCCCATCACAAAAAAATGCAATTGTAGGATAATACAATTCCTATGTGACAAGAAACCTAAAATGAATGATTTGGCATCCAAATTCAGAAAGAAATGAAGATTAATGCTCAAAGTGTGACTCAAATGTTGAGGCCTTGTACCTGTGTCTTTTCCCAAGATCATTCTGAAACGTAGGCCACTCCTCTATGTGTTGAACCTGCTGATCCCCAGCGGCTTCCTCATCACAGTGGACCTCTTCAGCTTCATGCTCCCTACTGATGGTATGGACCGTTCCTCCTTTAAGATGACCGTCATCCTGGGCTACACCGTGTTCCTGGTGATGATTAACAACCTGCTTCCTGTCACTGGGGAGACACCTCTCATCAGTGAGTGACACCTCTGGTATTGTTTCTTACTTTAATCCAGATAAGGTTGAAGGATCATGAAATGCACTGCTGCACATGTGCTTTCAAAGCTAAGAGCTTTGTTTACCACGCACACACACACACGCACACACGTGCACACACACACTTGTACTAAAGGCAAATTGAACAACTTAAGGGAGAGTGTTTATTATTATGTTCCAATGTCTGGATATGAAACAAGAATGGAAAACAGCAGTGTGTGCTGCCTTATTATTATATATTGTGGGTTCCGCACTTATTATTTGTATTTGTAAGCATATAAGCAATAAGTGTAGCCGGCCAATCAGGACGTGTCCTGATTGGCCGGCTACACTTATTCCAGAATTGACTATTGCAATAGTATTCTTTATGGCACATCTTCCAAAATCCTAAACAAACTCCAATACATCCAGAACTCTGCTGCTCGCCTGCTCACCCACTCCCGTTCCCGTGATCACATGACCCCTGTTCTCCAGAGCCTTCACTGGCTCCCCGTCCCACAACGGATCCAATACAAAATCCTTCTCCTCACTCACAAAGCCCTCCATAATCAGGCCCCCTCCTACCTCACCGACCTGCTCCACCACCACACTCCATCCCGTCGGCTCCGCTCCTCTGATGATCTCCTGCCCATCCCACATAGGACCGAGCACCGGACGTGGGGTGACAGAGCCTTCTCCATATCTGCCCCCTCCCTCTGGAACTCTCTCCCCAAACTCATCCGAGACTGCACTGATCTTTCCTTATTCAAATCGCAAATCAAAACCCACCTGTTCAGAACTGCTTTTAATGTGTGATTGTTTGTTTTTTTGTTTTTGTTTTCTTATCAGGGTCCGAGCGACTCAAAGTCCCTATTTATTTGTTTTACCTGTATTTTAGCTATTCTTATTTATTTATTTTTAGCTTTTAGGATGTTTTAATTATGTGAAGTGTCTTTGAGTATTATGAAAAGCGCTATATAAATTAAATGCATTATTATTATTATTAATCTCTTTTCTTTATGATCTGGTTCTTACAGTGTCCAAGAAACACATACATGCAGATGATCAGAAACCCAGAAACTATAAGAATTCTGTACTACTGTGATGAATAGGTCTCTCAGGGTTTAATGTCAACAATGTTTCTCAAATAAGATCATCACCAAGTTATGACTGAGGACGTTTAAAAGGTAACTGGCATGCAACTAAAACATTGCATTACTTATTGAGAAATGTGATGAATCCTCCCTGTATTTGTTGGTTTTGTTTCCTGCAGACATTTTCTTCTCCATCAATCTCACTCTGATGGTGGCCAGCCTGTTGGAGACCATGTTTATCGTTAGTATCCAGAACAACGCCAGACGGTACTCTCCGGTGCCTCACTGGCTCAGTGTACTCGTGCTAGAATATCTAGCTGTTGTAGTTTTTCTCCCTCGAAAGAGAGCCATCACACGAACCAGTTTCTTCTTCAACTCATCTACAAGAGGTATATCATTATTATTTATTGACACCAACTGTGAAAGGCACGAGAAAATTGATGATGCAATTGATTTAGTTTGACACAGTTTGTAGGGAGTTGGTTGAGAAATCCTTTGAATCCCCAAGTGACTAAAGCATGTATATGACTATGTTAAGTTAAAGCAAAATCTTAATATTGCTTTATTTACTGTCACCTTCTTTATTTGAATCATTTATAAGAATTCTTTCGTTTTGGAAACCAAAAGATTGGAGGTGTCCTGATGATAATTTGAATGAACACATACAAGCCAATAAGAAGTGACTATGTTTCACGAGCATTGGATAGTCTAATTTAGGTGCAATATATATTTAACATTTTCAAAACATTTTATATTATTAGTAATTTGCTATTTTACATACATTGGAATTCAAACAAGCTGTTCTTTGTTTTTGACAGAACCAGAACAGAATTACCGCATCACCAGCATCTCGGCACCTCATCTTCAGCACGTGTCTGGTGATGAACCTCCATCGAAACCCCCTCTGACGCCTCCGGAGCCGGCCCTGGATGAGCTGAGGAATCTGAGCAGAGACCTCTTGGCCATCCGCCTCCAGATAGATAAACACTTCGAGGAGTTCAACGCCTTGAAGGAATGGCGATTGGTCAGCAATGTACTCAACCGGCTGCTGTTTGGTGCGTACGTAGTCTTCAACGTTGTCAGCTTAATCGCCATCATATCTGTCTGGATCGTCAGCTTTTCCAGGTCCGGACTAGAGGGTTGAAAGCACAATTGAGAAAACCAAAAAACGTTCTTACGCAATACAGCATGCAGTATTCTGAGATGCGGCGCATGTTGATTACATGTCAAGAAATACAATGTGAGTTTCTGGAGCTTGGACAATGGTGGTAGAGTTGTATTTATGAGAGTCACTGCTGTTGAGGTCATAGGACGTTGTGACTACAATTCTGGATAAGAATTTAAAAGGTTTTTCCCTTCTGCTTTTGCCATCTATCTTTCATTTCATACAGATGAGGTTTTACATGCCTTCATTTCTCCTCACATATATATTTTGTTCAACTATCTCAACCCAAAATGTTTGCTGCCATACGTTGGTAATGTCCACCGTCTTCGATGAGCACTCAACCCCAAGTATAGCTGAGTCTGATGGAAATGTCATTAGTTTAGCAGGTTATTGGGTCATGAACCTGATGAAGAAGAGTTCAGGATTCAGTAAAAAATCATCCAAAGTTACGGCCAGGCAGACTTTGACGTTAGGCAAGACAGTTTTCTCCACCGTGGTATCGCTACTTATACTTCAGTATACTTAGCTACTTATACTCACTGCTATTTAGCAACTATAGTTACATGATTTTGGTTACTGAAAATAATATTGTTTATATTATTATTATAATACTGTAACAGGTTTCCCTGTTACCCGGTGAGTCTCGGACTTGCACAGAGGCAGCACACAGCTTGAGGTAGTTCAACAATGCTTTTATTACCAACAAACACACATACAGGCTCGGTGACGCTCCTCACTCTTTCCTCTCACCTCTTAGTCCCTCCTGCTCTTTATTGAGAAAAGACAACCCGATTAACCCCAGCTGAGGCTGATTAACCCTCAGCCCCAGCTGAGCCACACCCCCGCTCCACCCACTCTACAGCTGAGTCTAACCACACCCCACTGCCACAAATACTAATAATATTATTAGTATTATAATACTCTGTTTTTTGTGGTCAACACATTTCTTTAGACCGCTGAATTACCTCCTGGCATTTGTATTTTTACGTCATGCTGACCTTTAAATACATGTCTGTCCAAAATGTCTCAACTTTTCCATTTTATCCTATCTGACATCTTAGTGAAATCTTTATAATGAGTATATGAATTCTTGAGTCATTGCCCAAAAACGGGTTTTGTGAGATCATGAGCGCAGGTGAACACACAAACTATGACCCTCATCAACAGTCTGGCCAGTCTTTTATTGTCAATTACAGAACAAAGACAAATTAACACAAATCAATTACATTTTTGTATAACAGACACTTTAATCTGTAGTGCACTTTGAACACCTCCATGTTAAAGACAGTTTAAAGATAAACCATCTGCTGAGTCGAGCGGCCACTTCATTGAAGAGGTTTACGTGTTCCCTTCGAAAGGAGCCTGAAGACATGGGCGCAGTTTATCTCTTTAATACTCATCTGTGGGGGCTTATGGACATACATATCACATGTTTTGCTTTAAGTGGGTTCTCATGAGAGTGCGATGACCTCGTGAGGGATTGATTGTACACATAAAGCAAAGCCTGATGAGGACGGTATGGACTGGAGATCCATTAACAGGTTGGTTCACATAACATTGCTGTAAAATTAAGGGGTCCCAAATGTGTCTGAGGGGTCAGGATGAGTACAAGTGCAGGACACATTGTCTAGTAAAACTTTACATTTTCTTCACACAATTTCTGCTTTTTACCTGTGAAATACTTGAATACTTGTCTCCCTTGCCTCTAGATATCACTCCAAAAAAAATCTGAGAAAGAAAACATGTTGTTTGGTTCAACTGCTGTCAGTTATTGAGCTTTAGCATTTTAGAAACCAGGCTATAGCTGGATCCCTCCATTTCCAGTCTTTAAGGTAAGGTAAGCTAACCAGCTGCTGGCCCAAGCTACTTTTTTGAACTGACATATTTTAAGTATGAAGAATTTCAGTCCAAGAGGTGATTAATACATTTTGATAATTATGTTGCTGCATGTTAAGAGTATGACTTATCTATTCAATTGTGGCTCTGTAATTATGGACTGAACCCCTTCATAATGTAGTGCATTCAACGTTCATATTCTTAAAACGAACATCACCTAAAGAGTGATGTGCCAACCCCTCCAACAATAACAACAACAACAGACGGATCAGTGCAATTAACTCAACGCTATTATTCCAAAACCTGCGACGTTAGAAACAAGTGCTGATTAGGCTGGTGCAAACCTTTTGTGCATGATTGCATATACAGCACGCACACACACACACACACACACACACACACACACACACACACACACACACACACACACACAACACACACACACACACACACACACACACACACACACACACACACACACACACACACACACACACACACACACACACACACACACACACACACACACACACACACACACACACACACACACACACACACACACACACACACACACACACACACACACACACACACACACACACACACACACACACACACACACACACACACACACACACACACACACACACACACACACACACACACACACACACACACACACACACACACACACACACACACACACACACACACACACACACACACACACACACACACACACACACACACACACACACACACACACACACACACACACACACACACACACACACACACACACTAACTGAAGTCTAATTCAAGTCCTTCTATAAACTCAACTTTCCAATGTAACTCCACAGGCTCATCCAGTCTTAGTTCATTGGTCCCAGAGGCACATAAGCATGGTTAAGAGCTTAAAAGGGAACAGTAGGCGCATTGGAGAAAGGATTAGTCAAACACCTTCAATATTTACAAACTAAAATAAAAATCTCAATATAAAAAAGGGCAAGATTGATCAAATACAGTGTCTGCACTGAAAAATCTGTCAAAACATTAAAGAGAATTTTTTGGGTTTTTTAAATAGATCCTGCCATTTTAAGTCACAAAAACAAACGTCAGCTAAGCCAGTAGCCAATATATTTACCACAATTGAAGCCGTTGCAAAAAAGCTGCAATTGAAGGAAACAAGAATATCAAACCTGGGTACAATAGTTTTCTGATCTAGTTAAATCCCAAATAAATTAGATGTACCACAATGGAAAAAAGTGCCAAAACGTTTAGTGAATCTCAGGTCCTTTTCACACATGTGACTTTAAGTCTCTGTAAGTCACATGTCAGAAGGTTTTGTCATTTAAAACATATTATGTCTAAGGAAATGTGTATAAATAAGTATTTATTTGAATTAAATATTTAGGATGAGCCAATCTCAAGATAGTTTTTAGAGTATTTTTAAAGAATTCCTGATTATAAAAAAAAAAAGCCTGAGCAATTCACAACACTTTCATGGAAAAATTGACTCAAGACTCCTATTCATAAATTACGCGGACACAAAAAACAACCACTACTCAGAGTAAACTGCATGTGTGAAAGTGGACAAGTTTACACTTAAATGCCTATGAAAATCAACAGTAGCCATACTAAACACAACTGATGCACTGTTGTCGTAAAATCTGCACATCTGGCAATCTCTTGAGATTGAACATTAGTTTGCTGTATTGTCACCCGGGTGGAAGAGGACTGGAACAGAAAGCGAGGCGGTCTGTCACTACAATCATGGTCGCATTGTCTCAGAGTGTCTTCTGTTACCGGCACTAGGGCCCACCGCCCTCGTCTTCTTGTTCCTCCATGTTTTTGCGTGCCATCCTCTCTCTCCGCTCTGCCAGCCGCTGACATCGAGGACAGTCTTTGCCTGTCCGGAAACAGCTGCGATGGTAACACGCATGGCACTCTGTGAAGGAAAACAGGAGTCAGAGATGTTGCACTTCAACACATTTACAGCACATATGTTTCATCTTCACACAGGTAGAGAACAGGTTTCACAGAGAGCAGCTCCATCTAATAAACCAAACAATGGTACAGTGTCAACAAGCGTTAACCAGTTAGACCAGTTTGCTGAAAGTGAGATGTGACGCATCAACAGAACAGCCAATCGCAATGAGACTCTCTGGAGGCAGGGTGAGGAGGGGAGTATAAAAGACGCAGAAGTAAAAGGCAGTGCGGCAGAAGGGAGGAGGAGACAAGCATGCGAGCTTGCTGAAATCCTGGGGGACTCATGCCACACCCTTCACCTGTTCAGACACATCACATTCTTCCAAAAGAAGCCACCAGAGTGCTTTAAAACTCTTCAATGTCTCAACAGATCATTATTACTGCAATGATTCAACCAACATTCAGATTTGTTTCTTTGTTTGCAAAAAAAATGGAATGAAAGATAAAATAAAATGACAGGCAACTCAACTTGTTAATAAAAAAAAAGGCGTTTATTCCATGTTCACATGAAGACGAAGCTTAAATAATTGCAACCAAAAGAATAAATTACAAATTAATTCAGGAGACATGTAATGAGACAGCAAACATACAAATAACAGGCGGCGTTTCCTCTAACCTGGTGGAAGAGTCTCCATTGAGAAGAAATACCACATCTTCTGTTTTCACACAGAAAGACTAATTAATCAGTGAAATCAGCGGATGTAGTGTTTATCTAGGATGAAAACACAACTCCTCCACTGGCTTAGGGGGAAATATGTAACAGACCAAACTGAATTGTAAATGTTTAGTGATAAACCACTTTGGTATCATTTGCCATCCCTGTGGCCAAGGCCGAAGCAGTACAGAGCTCCCTGACTGAAGACAGCTTCAGGATCAGTATTCAGAATCCGGCTTTACACACAAACATCCCTGCGATCAAAGCCAAAGACATCCACCACCAAATAGCTGCCACATCCAAACCAAAGCCAAGAAATACCAACACCACTGTAGTGCAAAGAACTTAGTGCCAGATGAAACGGAAGGAAAAAAAAGTGCATAAATCGATTCCAAGCCCAAAACGGAGGAAAGGTGGCGAAGAGACATATCTGATCATATCAGAGTTTCATATTCTTATACTAAAATACTTGTATCCTTTTCATAACTAGTACTTAAAGGAATAGTCAGACATTTTGGAAAGCCATTTGGGAAATATGTGGATTCGCTTTTTTATATAGAGAGTGAGACGAGAAGAACACTTCCACTCTCGTAGCCGTCTGCTAAACATGAAGCTACAGCCAGGAGGAAGTCACTGAACCGAGTGAGCAGCGCACAACGTTTTTATACTTTGCATCTTGGAAGGATAAAAACAACAAGATATAACAGGTTTAACAAAACAAGTCAAGTAGTTGTGCAGATCTACAAGAAAAATAAACGCTGCCAAAAACATGTGAAGAGTGGACTCTGTAAACCTAACGAGTGGTTACTTGAAATGATTAGAAGAGTTCATCCTGAAGCCCTCAGTCAAGCAGTCATTAATATCTGGACGAATAAAATCCACTGTTTTATCAAGCAGATTCCTCAAATAATAACTGCTAAACCTTTTATGTACTGTAACTTATTATCATTCAAGGAGAAGGTATATCTCTTAGCTTTCTATTGCTGTAATATACTCTTACTCTTGTCCTCCATCTCTCTCAATACAATAATCTGCATCATGTACCTCTTCAATTTCTCCACTTGCAGTCTTGCTCTCTTTTCCTGTCCCTTTCCTAATCTTCCTGTCTCTCCTAGCTTTCCGAGTTTTCCTATCCCTCCAGTCAGTCTGGGTCACGACTGCTGTCTCTTGTTGGCGTTCCTCCTCAAAATCCATCTCGCTTTTTCCATCACTCTCCCCACTTCTATCCTCTTCTCCTTTGCTCCTCCCTCTGGAGAAAACAGCAAACAGCTGATGAGGTTTTAACAATTTCATTAGTGTAAATTTCTCCTTGTTTTCTGCCCCAGATATTTCTCTTTCAGCTGCATCCATTTGGCCTCTGTCTGAAATGTCACTATTCTCGTCGCCCTCCCTGCTGCCTTTTCCTTCTTCCTCAGATCCTGCTTCTTTCTCCAAAAATCTTTTTTCAGACTCTTCCTCTTTCACTTCGGTTTTCCGTTCATCCTCTATCTCTCTTTTTGAGAAACCCCTGGCAAGACTGGCCAACCCCGATACCGTCCAACGTCCTTTCTTCTCTTGCCCTACTTCTTCTAGACTTTCCATGCTGCTGCATGTTTCGCTGTCACTGCCTCTTCTGTCTTCTTTTGAGATGTTCTTCTTTAGTCTGTTTATGTGAAGAACATTTAATGAATTGACTTGTTTCTTGCTTGCATGACCATCTGCTCTTTCCTTACTCTTTTCCCTCTCTTGGCTATATTCCTCCCCATGTCCTCCCTCTTCTTCTCCTCCATCCCCCTTCATCTCTTCCTCCCTCTCTGAATCTGTCCCTCCCGTCTCCTGCTCTTCCTCGCTGCTTTTATTCCTGGAGGAAGCTTTTACCAATTTTACAGGAGCCAAAGCTTCCTGTCTCTCTTCTACTGTGTCACCCCTTTCCTCTTGCATTCTACTCTTAACACCTTGATCCACACCTCGCTCTAAGCCTCCCTCCCCTCCCTCCCCCTCTCTCCTGTCTTTGGAGAGGGCCCTTGCCAGCCTACGAGGTTTGGAGATCTTCCAGTCTCTCCAGGTAAGTGGAATGAAGAGGCGGTGGGAGGGGGCTACTGAGCCGCCCAGGCCTGCCGCCAGGAGAGAGGGCTCACCTTCGCAGCGCTGGCACTTGTTCAGCTGGAAGGGGAAGATGATGTCTTTGTCGTTGCTGCAAAACTCGCACACAAAGCCCTTGGCCTGACACAGCTGAGGTAGATCGAAGCAACCGGGACAGAAAGAGCAGACATTTGATTAAGTTGGGAATCTCGTGTTATTTGTTAGAACAGCTCTTAAAACTATTATTTCACTTTGTTTTTTGACAAATCAACTGGATTAACTCTCCCCATAAAAAGAGAAGTCACGTGGTGATCTTACCACACAGCCAGCTGCGTGCAGGGTACCAAGTTTTAGGAGCACTTTCATCCGGGGAGCCAGTTCCCCGTTACGCACAGCAGTGAGGTCGCTGAGGGAAAAGAGATGAAGGTCCTCGGTCAGGTGACCTGGCAGGCTGTCGAACTGGTCCAGCACCCTGAGGGACACACATACACACACAGTGATAATGATGATGTCCGTCTTTGCAGGGAGAATAACGTTGTTTTAAAAATCATCGTTAAACTAAAGAACATGTACTTACTCTTTTGCAAAGCGACAGGTCTTGAAGAGATTTTTCATGTGAAACAGCTGCACTCTCAAAACCTAAACGAAAACAAAACGCATCATGTTGTTAATTAAACATACACTAACAGGAACACGGAGCCATGCAGTTTAATACATTGGGAAGGAACCCGAAGGCCAGGTTCAGTTTACAATAACAGCATCTGTGCTGTCAAAGTGTTTAATAATCAGTGTACCAGCTACTGGCATAAATTAGAGGCAGCAGTATCGAAATTTATTTGGAAAGGCAAGCGGACACGACTTAAAAAGTCTACTCTACAGAGGAGAAAGAAGAATGGTGGTCTTTCAGTTCCCAACTTTAAACTTTATTTTTGGTCCTTTGTCTTAAGGCCTCTTCTTACATGGTTTGACACAGATACCTCAGTGTGCTGGCGTGCTTTAGAAAGTGCTATGACAGAACCATGGTCACTTCATGACGTTCTTTTTGCCAATATCTCTAACAAACAGTGCCAGCTGCACCTTGTCCCCATTGTCTCTCATCTTATCAAAACCTGGAGATTGGTTGAAACATATTGCCATATACCATGCAATTGGCATACACTTTCTCCACTATTCAACAATAAAGCACTACTGATTGGTGGGAGGCCTATAACAGCTCCGCATTGGGAACAGAGGGGGGTTCATTATCTGAAAGACATTTTTAACGAGACTGGCTTGTTATCTTTTGCTGACTTACAAAATGCATTCAGTCTACCACGTTCCTCGTTTTTCTTTTACCTTCAATTAAGATCAGCACGCAAGGCATAAGGTGTCCCCTGGCAGAGATCTTTGCCCATCCATCCTATCCAGAAATTATTTACAATACAGGCAAAAACCAGCGGTATGGTATCTAAAGCTCTATCAGTTTTTGGTGACACCTGGCCGCCTCAGCCTTCCTATTGAGAGGGTCTGGGAACGTGATTGCCCAGACCTGGTCACTGATTTTGACTGGCATGATGTATGGTCTAGCATCTCAGAAGTATCATGCAATCCAGACCATCAGCAAATTTCATTCATAGGACATATCTCACCCCTGTGAAAATGCATCACATGACAGTAATTACCAGCCCTTTATGCACTTTCTGCCCACTAAACACTCAAGGTACATATCTTCACATGTTCTGGGATTGCTCCCCTGTTTGTCAGTTTGGGAACAATATTGCATCCAAGTTATCTCTCTTGATTAATGTTACTGTGCCTGTCACTCTGTGTTTTGATTCTAAATGATCTGTCAGACTTTCAGCTCTCTAAAATTAAAATGCGTGCTGCATTTGCTGGACTTACAGCTGCTAAGAGAATGATTGCAACCCGTTGAAAACCACCTCATGACTTATCTATTCGAACATGGACGCTTTCCTTCTTGGATGTTATATATATGGAGATCTCAACAGCTTGCATGAATGGAGAATCAGAAAAGACTTTGGACACTTGGGTCAACATTGCTGAAAAATATGCTGTAGATGTGTGCTATAGCCCCTTACTTCTATTTGCACATGCGTTTGGTCCCTGTCAATGTTATTTGTTTGTCTGTCTGTCTCTTGTGTTGTGTGTATATTTATGTCCGTCCCCCCATCTTTCCTCTCTGTTTTATGGTTCTGAGAGACTCCTTTTGTCTCAGCATATTGTTTGTAATTTGAAAGGGCACCATGTCTTGGTGTTCTGCCATCCTGTGTGATTATGCTAAATAAAAACATTTGATCGCAAAAAAATAATCAGTGTACCTGCCAGTGTCCCATTTCTCTCTAGTTTCCAGGAGGTATAAGCTACATTGACACCTTAATAAACAATTCCGTGCCATTCCATCTCTCCATGAATAGGTTTTAATGTGTATTCTTGCTCTTTTAGGCCAGTCCTACCTAATCATACAAAAAAGGATTTTACTTCTCACTATCACCGATTTACCGTTTGAGGTCGAGGACATAAGTGTCTACAATTGGGATACTTCATGATCAATGAACAACACATTTTGGTCCACAGTGAAAATTCAGCTGAAACTGGTTATTATGGTTGATTCCTACTAGTTTACTGGGGAAAAATAAAAAAACACAAAAGACAGTTTGCTGAATGCCTAAATTCCATCACGCTGCTTCTGTGCTCACCCTGACTGCCTCCAGAGCTTTGATCTTCTTGTACAGGCCACTGTTGATGTCATTGGGGTTGAATAGCGGGTCTCCGGCAATCTTGCTCAGCAGGTCCCGGGCAAAGTTGCTGACATAGTACTTGCTGAAGTCCCACTTCCTCAGCACTCGGGCAGGTACCACCGCCTGGGCGTTCTCATGGCAGCACTGGCAGAAGTAACGGCCGAGGTATTCACAGTAACGCAGTCGCTTGATATAATCTGAAGCGTGGACAGACAGCAGAGACACAAGCAGGTAGAGGTAAGAATATGAGAACATAAAGTTAAAGTATCTCTACGTAGTATTTATTTATTTATTTATATATAAATATATAAAAGGGAACTGTCCAAATATCAAGTTGTAAGCCATCTGAACACGTTAGAAAACAAGTGTTAAAGTTTTCCTCGTGAGATTACATTTTTTTTTAAAAGAACTGAAGCTCTGTAAATAGATATTAAGTGTTATGATACTGTTTGTTTAATATAAACATATCCAAATGCATGTTAAAGCATAATATAAATAAAGTATTTAGGTTTGCTGGTCATACCTGGGTCGATCCGGGTACCACAGCCAGCGCAGCGGTAGTTCTGTTTAGCCACATCTATCTTCCTCCTGACAGGGGGAAAAAAAGAAAGTGTAAATAATATCAATTCTGTAGGACAAAGAGAAAAGAAAGAGGTCGATATAGAAACGGCCAGAGGTGTGTGTCATTACAAGGATGACAACAACAAATGAATGGCAGATTAAAACAGAAATGAATGAACAACAAAATACAAAAGGAACAAAATAATTGATACGGACAGGTAAACCCTGGTGTGTACTCACTTTGGGGTGGAATGAATGTTGAAGATGATCTGTGGTCGGGGCGGCGCCCACTCCAGGTTACCTCGAACCCGAATCCTCAGCTTGTATATGTCTGCGTGTTCACCATCATCAGGTGAGATCGGCAGAGAGTCAGGGATGGGCAGCAGCTAGGAGAAGAGAGAGCAAAGTATTTTAATTATAGTTATTAGTGCTATTTTATGTACAATATAAATAAAAGCAAGGCGTTGTACCTTCTGTGGAGCGTCGTGTTCTGGGACCAGCCAGTCGAGCTCAGAGGCTGCAGGAAGCTGCATGCCCTCAAATTGCCTGAGTAAACCCATGGCTACCGACTCAGCCGAGTTAGAGTGGAGGAAGGACGGAGAGCTGAAAATACACAAAGATGGACAGAATATATTTCTAAAATCTAAAACTTTGAATACACCGTTTTTTAAGTTTGTCACTATTCCACAGACATAACATAAAATCCCAACTAAAGGTTCTGATTACCAATTTGTAAGTGTTTTCCTGTGATTAATTAAATTAGCTTCAACAGTGTTTAATAATTAGGACTTTGAAAAATTATTATTCTGCATTATCAAGAGAAAGAAGGGAAATAGGAAGTGTGTAAATTACATTGACTCGGAGCTGAGAAGAGACCTGCCACTGGAGCTTACGCTGCGCTTAATGTCTGCATCTGGAAGACAATAAGACAAACAGTTAAATAAAAGAAATTTGACCACTTGGGACTAGCTAAAGAGTTACACACGTTTTTTAAGATTAGAATTGGAAATAACAGTCAGATGATGGCAACATTTGCCTGGGGGGGAAAAGCTAAATGTACCAGCAGTTGGATGGTGTTAATTTCTCACCATGGCACAGCTTGCTACTGAAGATAAATTATTTAAGAGAGATCTAATGCACCAATACACAAAAATAAGACGCTGAATGTAAAAGTCCCTAAAAACATCACATCTCCGTTTAAATTCAAGCATGTTTGAAAAAAGGTAATTTAGCAGGTAGCACGCAGGAAAGCCGAAGAGATTCAAAAGGTAGAGTAGTGTTGCAACGACCCACAAACAACACGGAAGCAAAGACATTAAGCAGTACGGGCTTGGAAGAACAAGAAAGTGCCTGCATGGCTTCTTTCTATCACAAGAGTGTATTCAACTAAATCCTTGGTTTGACTGAGCTTTTTCTGCAGGATTCAAGAGATCCATTAAATATAGTGTTTACAGTTTGAATACTGCAGTGATACTACAAGCACAGCATGCTTTCAATCAGGAGCTAGTGGCAAAAAGCACACATGAGCAGACAGTGAGTGACTTTTAGTGATGTTGTGCCCAGAGGACAGGTAGAATTGACTTCCGTGTGGGAGATTAAGAGGAATATTTCATCACTCACTTACAATGTGATGACAATTAATTTGTTTCTTCTTTTGTTTTAGAGAACATTTAACTGTGGTCCAGCTTTGGTTTAAGGCATGAAGAGTGCTCACTAAATCAAATATTAATATAATTCTGACCAATTTTCTCAAAGTCAATATTGTGACACCGCTAGTGCTTTCAGAGGATGTTTACACACATGAACATTTTTTTGACAAATTGTTAATAATGTGGTTATGACAAACAGGTAGAGCTTGTTTTCATGGAAATGTATGGTTTTCTATTAACTACACTTAAGATGTTTCATAGGACACATAAAAAGACGGCGTATTTTCTGTTATGGCTACCAATGATAATTTACTCAAATACAATCACACGCATGGATTTTGATTAGGTTTAAGGATTTTGGACGTATTAAGTGTAAAATATGTTGGTTAAGGGATGCAATTAAGTATACATTATTGACATTATTTGGATTAATAGAAGCATTCAATGTTAATTTCACTTCAACAGTCTAATACAAACAGAAAAATGTAGCACTTATGAGTCTTCAAAAAAAGAAGCAATAAATATTGGGCTGACTTCAAACTTTAAAAATATTGATAAAAACAATAAAATATAACATGGTGTCAGGATGTGAATGTGATAGAGATCATGAATAATGTGATGGATATAATCCCTATAGGTACAGACGCCAAAGAATGTCACTTGTTAACGCCCCGTCTCCTCCCATGAGCCTCCCTGCACTGTTAACAGGCACATTTGTCCACCAAAGCACTGAACAACAAGCACCAAACACAAACAGCCAAGCGCACCATCAAGCTGAGGTGAGGAGGCCGGTGGCTCAACTCCAAATTAAAAACTTGCCCTGCTTAGAAATATTATTTTTTGTAGGATGTTGGATAGCCAAAGAAAAATACATTAATTTCAGGGGTTACCCTGCCTGAGTAAAATTGTTTACTTTCAACTTTCAGAATCAGACAAATAGAGCAACTGAACACTCCTTTTGTTCATAGCCAACCGAACATTAAAAGTTTGTAAACAAATATTCTATAATCATAATGCTTTTGCAAAAACAGTTTGGTACTGGAACAAAACAAACAGTTTGGGTACTTTTGAGATTAATACCTAAAGTGTCTTTAACGTATTGAAAGTTGTGTTCATTGAATTATTCTAACAGAATCAATCAGTATGGTCAAACAAAGACCAAAAGATAAGCTTTAAACTGTAAATGATTATAGTTGAAGTGCCCTCGAGTTTAACAGGAAGGATTGAATTCTAAGTTGGAGTGGAGCCATCAGCTTTCCCCCCAACAGTAAACTGTCTGTATTGTAGCTGTTGAGCCTCGCCCAACAGTCCAGCCTGCAGATACCTGAGAAGAGGGAGGCGAGTGACAGGGAGAGGCCGTTCTGAGACACCGCCAGCAGGGACTGACCCTCACAGCCATCTAAGAGACAGAAACTAACACTCAGCACAACCGTCACCACAAGCACAAACATGTTTTTCACTCAACAGAGCTGCATGTCAGTGTCGCAGGCAAACATACAGCCAGCACACTGCACTGATACAGCGTACGTGGAAGTCATGCCGTAACACAGCTCCACCATTCAGCAGACTTTGTCTGCTCAAACCACAGTACTGAGAGATGCAGTTGTACACAACCAGTCAGACAATACAGGAAGTACATGCACATATGAAATCCCACAGCCCCTGTTAACCGCATCAAAGCAATACGTGTTCTGATGTTTCCAAAAGTTAGCGATTAGTTTCTTGCGGTTACTATTTGTCACACAAAACGGCGATTTAAATCTAATCAATTTACTCAAGAGGGAAATGTTGAAGTGTCGTGAACACTGACTGGAATATACTGGAAGCTCTTCCAGACCAAACGCACCCTACAAATGATCATGACTATTTAACAGATGACTAATGTGCATAGTAACACGAAGAAAACTCCCATTCTGTGACTTTTGTACTCGAGACATCCATGTTTATGGTAAAACGTGACATGCTTGGTTAGCAACATGAAGCAAGTGTGATTAGGTTATGAATTATGACTCGAACAGAAACCAAATCATCCATGCAGCCAAATTATTTCTTCAGTCTTAGAACGCATTTAAACATGCTTTACATTTTCAATACTTCTTAAAATTAGATTATATTGTCAATATTTTGGTCACAATAAAAATGTGTTATTACTCTTAACTGCATCGTATCACTGAAGCTTGTTCATCATCCAGTAAAAAGATGCCAGCTGAACTGACAAAATGGGCATCATATGCCTGAATGGAAGAAGTGTGTTCACACTGATTAGCGAAAGTGACACTAAAGAAAAATTATATATATAAAAAAGACTTTCCCACATCTTTCCTGGTGTTCCCCCGTTCCCTCTCTCTACCTCGTAGTTCGCACTCCTCCACCTCCTCAGCTGAGCCGGAGTCAGACAGGCCCTGGCAGGAGTCCTGAGAGCTCCTCCTGGAGCCTCCGCTGTCAGTGGAGTGGAAAACTGCAGGAGAGGAAGGAGACAAGTGAGTGAGACACGTTTCTCCCTTTTGTTCAGTAGATCAGACTCAAATTGTTAAAATAGGTCACAATGTTGTCATAATCCCAGCAATAATAAGTTGTCATGTAAACTTGCATGCTTTTGCAAGAACATCACTGAGCACAGATGAAGAGAAATGTCTGGAAATATGAAACAAATCTCATTGTATTAATATTAACTTAAGTTGGGAGGTAGTTTGTTGATAAAGTGGTAGTAATTTATTGTTGTAGTTGGTAAGGAAATCCTCAATGAAAGTAATTTGTTTAGACATAGTTAAAACATTCATTTGACTAATCAATTTGAGGAAGTAGCTCTTCCTCGACAGCTACTTCCGCTAGAGGAAGTGATTATTCCTTATTAAAAAGTATATTTGTAAAATGTACAAAGATGCAAATAAACAGCCTTTTCAAAAGACCATAACATGGTAGATAAACAACTGATCATTTCTTAGTCAATAAAAAATGTTATACAAAAAAAAGACTGCAACACTGTGAAACAGCTCCTCACTACTCGTGTTGCCTTACTGTGCTGGGGGTCTGCGCATGGCGGCAGGCGGCTGCGTCGGATCTGCTGCCTGCGCAGACGGATCTTCTGTTTGAGCTGCTGAATCTCACAGTCGCTGTCTACCTCCTCCTCGCCCTCCTCCTGACGCCGCATGTTGTACTTCATCAGCTCGATGGCAGCAATAAGGGACTCTGAAATGCTAAAATGAGCATTTTCCTGCAGAACAAAGAGAATTACGAATCCATCAGAGACAAGACTTTCAACACTGCACTCTTCTAAACCATAATTTATTCATCACACATTTGGCAGAATTTTAACAAAGCACTTTGAACTGCCTTAATTTGAACAAAAAGTGTATATAATCAGAGTTTGACTAATTAGTGATTAACTTATTGCATTAGTCATGTGTTAACATGGACCCTGACCTTCTCAAGGTCAGCACAGCTGCCAAAGTCCTGCTCTGACAGGTAGCTGATGAGGCTCTGGCCCTCTGACGGCTTCCTGAACATCCCATCGGGAACACTGTTGTACTGGGATCCATCTGAAGAGACAAAAACCATGTACACAGAAAATACATCAATAGACAAACAGAAACAGTAAATAAACATTGTGTTACCTGCACGTAAGTGTGTGTTTCTGTTGGATTGGTAATGTACTCTGTTACAGCTTAAGCTTGCCAAAAGCCAACTGCATGCTGTCAGAGTATGTCATTATATAATCCATAAAATCCCAATAACACGTATACGCACACACACACGCACCCTTTCTATGACCTTCCTGCTCAGGTCCAGAGTGTCACAGCTATGGACCAGCTGACTCACTTGCTATATTCACATTCAGGAACATGTCATGTCAGCTTTCCTGTTTAACTTCCTTCCGTATTTAACTTTGCTGTGGACTTTCTCTGGCTCAAATATTCCTTAAATAAAATCCAACAATCACAGAATAAGAGCAAAGCCCTTTTTACTATTGCACTAATTTTTAAGCTGCAACATAAGTGTAAAAGCAGAAAACTCACGAGACTCCATGTAGAGGGAACTGGGAGAGCTGGCATCTTTACACTGAGGTGAGAAAGGGCTGTAGTTCTTGATGCAGCAGTCGTCCCCTGCTGATTCTGAGACAAATAGTCCATGTTAAGTGCCTTTTTTCAACCAAATGACAGAGTGACTAATATAAAAAGGCAGAATTATTTGAGATTGATGGGAACATGAGTCACCATTTATACACAAAGCAGGTTAAAAGCTGATTTTATCATTGTTTTTCTGTCAAACAATCAGTCAAATCTATGCAGATGGTTCACTTTTCTGCATGCAGAAACAAAGACATGACTGCTGACCTTTGTCAATGTAATGACTTGAATTAGGAATGTACAGATTCAGAAATCTGAGTGAAACATGATGTATACACATACAAGTAAACACCTGCTTTGAGATTTACACTTTGTTACATTATAGAGAGAACATTCTAATTGGCAATATATATATATATATATATATATATATATATATATATATATAAAAAATGATACTTTTAACAACACTAATCGGAGAACATTCTAATTGGCAATATATATATATATATATATATATATATATATATATATATATATATATATATATATATATATATATATAAAAAAAATGATACTTTTAACAACACTAATCGGTTATGACAAATGCGTGCACGGGCATGAACACAACAATGGAAGGGGTCATTCATGGCCTCATCACATCAATTTGACCTGAGTAACGATCCAAAACCATTAAGAAAAGAAAAAAAGACATCAAAGATAAAAAGCACATGTTAGGAGCTGAAGGCAAGACTTGAAATGAGAGGGACGGAAAGAGTTTATCAGCATGCAAAGTAAAAAGAAAAGAAAAGAGGGGTATAGTGATGGAGCACAGTGGAACTGCACTGCCAACCTGCTACCGGATCTTCTATTATTATGGTGATTTTTCGGTGGCCCCCTCCTTCGCACAAACAGTAAAAGAAAGAGAAATAGAGCAGAAGGAGAGAAAGTTACCTCAAGCCAAGAAGGGGAAACAGTGAGCAACGAGAAAAGAGATGTTAATTAGGAAACCCTCAGACAGGAAGTGTGCACCTTCTGAGAAAACATGTGGCCTCACCACATCTTACAGAGCTAGAAATACAGCAAATATAGTATGTAGGTATACCCCCATCTGAATCTCACATTCATGTTATGCAAACATAAAGAAAAATAAGGAATTGTTAATCAGACGTCTTTCCATCACCTGCAGGAAACTGAAACCTCGCTTTATACCAGGGTTGTAGAAGGTGATCTCGGGATGGATGATGTTCAGTGCTGATGTCTTTTTGACTTGTTTTCCCATTAATGTATTACTTTTTATTACTGACACCAACACACACACGTACGCACACACAGACAGATCAACTGACTGGCATTTAAGAAAAAAAATATCAGTTTCAAATATTTCAAACAGTGTTAGGAAGAACAGGCCTAATGTAATTTAGGCCCATTTATAAAAAAAATCTAAATAAAATGTTTCTTATTTAAGTGGAATGTGTAGTTTGAGCCAAGGCTAAAATAGCACCATCAACATCTTGGATTCTTTGCATAGCACATTTACACGGACATGGCGTCAGTAGGGGGAAAGACGAGAGGGAGCTGCATTTCCTGCAACACTACTTTATACATGTTTTATTTCAATTCAACATTTCTAATTCAATACAACATAACTAACACACAAACAGACGGAAGGTAGCCATTTGAAGCTAGTGTCACATGACCTACACAAGTTAAGTTGTCTTACCGTTCCTGAGTTTCTGATTGAACCCTGTGTCAGAAAACGAACGAGTGTGTCCTCTGGGCCCCCGGCCCAGCTCCCTCTGGCCCTCTGAGAAAGATGAGCTTCTGGGTGGAGGCGGAGCTATGGAACTCCGTTGCAGGGACTGGTCCTGGGTGATGCCCTGCTCACTGCTGTGGTTGGAGCTTAGGGAGTCACAGCGGCTGCGTTGACCCAGGTTACCAATAGCCAGGTACTCTGGACCGTCGTCATAGTCGCCCTCACCAGAGTCCCCAGCCTCAGGCTGAAGGGAGGTGGACGTGGGGGACTCTGTGAGCGAGATACATGGGACCAAGGCGGAGCCAGGAGGGGGTGTCACGCCCCGCTCACTCTCCCCCCGCCTAGACACACACACCCAGGGAGCTCCCAGGCTGCTGGCTGGAGAGGTAGTGTCTGCAACAGAACAGGTGGATAATGTGAGATGGATCGAGACACTAAGCCACAGGCCTGCATCTGTTTCTTCCCTTTCACAAGCTTACAGATTGGTTTTATTAATTCATTAAAGTAGTAGGAGTTTGAGGCTGTTCAAAGACATTTTTTTTAAACTGACCACAAACAATCAGGCCTCTGTGTGGCAGTCCTATTTACATACAAACTGTACTGCATTGATAGTCCCATTCCCCAATCCCACCCCCACTTATCCTGTATATATTGACTGCAGAATTTTTTTTTTTTTAATTTGCTTTACTCAATATTCAATGACGAAAATCCAAAAACCAAAGCAATAAGTCTCGTCAAACACAACACCCTTTGCTGAGATCTGCCTAAAAATGTATGTCCCCAAAATCGATCACAAACCCAAATGTGGCAAAACAAAAGAGTTCCATATTTTAACTCCCATGACCCAAAATGGCTCCATTAATCTCTCGTCAGAAATACACATTTCCCACTTCAGTGAACATCCTAGCAAGTACTACTGCTTCCTAACTATCCTTGTTTTCAATGCATCAAAAAAGGATGATTCTGAAATGCCTTACATTGACCTTTTTGTAAAAGCAATAAACAGACAAAGATACAAGACAAGTGAAACTCAGACAGATTAAGTTATTACTACAGCATTCTTATTTGAGCCTGATGAAAACAGTCAGTGTGCATCTTTAAGCATTCAGCTCAATCAGAGGAAATTACACATTAAAAGCATAACATGAACAAATCCACAAACCCCTTTAAAAACAACTCCACCGGTCACCATTTGCTCACTTGTGCTGTTGCTGTTTTGGGATCCGTCTCCCGTAGTGTTCCCAGAGTTGTGGCTGGTGGCCACGGCTTCTCTGAGGGAGCAGTTGGAGGTGGTGAGTCTGCGATTTAGAGATTCTCCTCTGGGAGCCGAGTCAGCGTTCCTCCAAACACCTCCAACCCCAGGCAACACACACAGGCTCTGGCTCTTTAAAAGGCCCATACATGGTGGGCCCTTCAGAGGGGAGAGCTATGGGGTGAAAAGAAAATAGAAGAAGGTAAGGCCTTGTCCGAAATGTCCTCCTGAAAGTTTTTGACTGGCCATACAAACAGGAAGCTGATTTGTATGGCTGAGTCCAAAATAAGTTTCTTGCATAATGACATGATGTGATAAAACATAATGCATGAAAACCGTGACATAACACAATGTGAACCGAGACAACCGTAGAAATACCGCCCACCCCCCGATAATGAACAAAAGCTTAACAACAAAATAAAAATAGATAAATGCATCAAAGTAAACTGATTTTATTGAGGTAATTTCACAAGACCCACCCCGAAAGTATCTACTTGGGCCAGCAGTTTGGGGTTATTCTGCTCCACAGCTTCCAGACACTGGAACATGGCGGTCACATGGGGCTCGCTCAGAAGAAAGGCATCATCTGGAAGGCAGAGACAGACAGACCGAGATAAGGAGAAAGAAACCGAGAGAGCGAAGGAGATAAGATAATGACAGAGATCATTTATTAATGAAGTGAAAACAGAAAGGGAAAAGGGAAAGAAAATAGAGAAAGTCATACAGAAGAACAGGAAGTCCAACAAAAATGTGTTAATTAGCTTCATACTTTAGTTTACACTTCACATCAATGTCGTCTGTATTAAACTGGACCTCGTGACCATTATAACTCACCATTATAGTATTTTCGTGTATGCCCCAGATGCCGGAGCAGAGGTCGTAGCTGAGCCGACAGCAAGTGAACCTGTAAGCTGTGAAGGAGCCAGCGCTCAGCCTTGTAGCTCTCACCAGCCCTCTGCATCCCGCTGCTCAGTACCGGCTCCAGATGACTGAACTGTGGATGGGGAGGGGAGGAGAGGAGAGGAGAAACAGGAGCATATTGTGAGGGGAGCGATATATGGTAAATCGTGCAAACAACAATGTGACACGACAATCACTATTTTACTGAGTTTAAGCAACGCATTTTTCATTGTTTATCTTCTCATTTGTTATTTTTCTGTCCAAGCTGTTTGTTGATTTAACAGCATGACAACCAGTATCATCGGGATCTTGTTGCAAGTCTTGTACTATTTACACCAAACATACTGTTGTTTGTTTACAGCCCAGTTAGTATGATACTGCATCTATTTACTGTGCCACACTTGACAGAGGGGACTGTTCTCCACAACACAAAACAGACTCTGCTGAAGGCTTTCCATGAAACTAAAAACTTGGCAGGCTGGCTCTCAAATTCACCACCTATTGTCACTGTACAAAAGCTATACAACTAACAGCTCAATGAGGGTTAGTTTCCTGCCACAGTGGCTGGTGGAGCAAACAAACAAAATTGATAACAGTGAATTAAATGCATAGGCACATCCTTTGATGTGTGATAATAAGAATGAAAAGTTCTCAAAAATTACAACATCTTTTTTAGCTTTTGAAACAAACCAAGCAACAAGGGGACTCGTGATTGTGAGATAGATCAAACAGATAAAAAACAGGGTAGAAGCCTGTGTGGTAACAGTGTTAAAATAAATTATCGACTCAGTCAGGTTAGCAAGTTTTGTCATTGATTTATTTTCTCTTTATGTTCATGTGCAACACTAGTGATCCTACAATACTTATTATATAGTTTTAATTACAATTTCCCATGCTCACACTCTCCTCCTCAAGAGTAATTTCTTATCAGTACAGCCATAATTGATGATACAGATTGCTAAACAGTGACAATTAGTTATTCAGTTAACAGGAACTGTGTTAAGTGGGGAGTGCCACATTCCATATTTTCACATTACCAAATCTTTCTGGGAACAAAATGAAAACTGTACTGCAAAGTCCACAGTCTCCATATACATACCAGCCTACATGTTGCTGGGAGGATTCATACCTGTTCAACGTGCGAGGCGAGGTGAGGGCTGATGTAGCGAACACACCACACAAACGGCCAATAGTCTCTCTGCTTGTAGTACACCTGCAACAGAAAATCATCATGACCCAGTTATGAAACCAGCTTTGATAAACACAAGAAGCCATTATGGAGGGAGTCTTTCCGATAGTGAATCATTCTCCCATGTAGAGAGGAAGTAAACTGATATGGACAGGTAATAATAATGTAAATACTTGCAAAAATGTAAGAAAGCGTACCTTTACATTGGTAAAGCATGCGGTAGAACCTAAGACATCCATTCCTGCTTGCGGGTAAGTGAGAAACTAGAAGGCTTACATATACATTTAAATTACTTCTGCAGCTTGGTTGTCAGTGGCATTTGTCTTAACATCTGCAATCAGACTCCCACATAAGAAGAATGTGATATCACAGGTGTACCACGGGTAATGTGGAACATTAAGCAAACTGGTACTGCAGTTTGTTGTCTGATGGTGTAGTATTGTGGGCTCATGGATCACACAATCAATTGCTCCTCCATGTTCAAACACTAGCCTTTATTGCAGATTTTCAGGCCAAAGCTAAATTTCAGAGTTAATCTGTCAGAGCTGGCTGGAAGTCACACATAAAGTAATCTGTTCACAACAAAAAAATACAAAAGGGGGGAGTGGCATCAGTCAGACCTCCTGAGTTCTGACCTGCTCATTCTTTAGCCCATGGCTCAGGATGTTGTTCATGTCCTTGTGCAGCCGTTGCAAGCCGCCATAACGTGACCACACGTTGGGATTGTTGGTGGACACAAGACCCTCCACCGTGGTCTTCAGGCTGGACAGTAGCTTCCATTGCTCCTTACTGTAAGATAAATAGGGCAGCAGGAAGGAGTGAGACAGGGTGAAGAAGGAAGTTTAGGAATGAGGAAGGAGGTAAAGAAGTGCTGGTGTGAGCAGTGTTGTGGCTTAAATTGTCACTGACTTATACCCCAACAGAAAAATTACATCAATATTTAGTAGATCCTCCTTTTGCAGAAATAACAGCCTCTAAACGCTTCCTATAGCTTCCAATGAGGGTCTGGATTCTGGTTGAAGGTATTTTTGACCAATCTTCTTTACAAAACATCTCCAGTTCAGTCCGGTTTGATGGTTTTCGAGCATGGACAGCCCGCTTTAAAACAGACCACAGAATTTCAATGATATTCAGGTCTGGGGCCTGAGATGTCCATTCCAGAACGTTGTACTTGTTCCTCTGCATGAATGCTTTGGTAGAATTTGAGCGGTGTTTAGGGTCGTTGTCTTGTTGAAGTATCCAGCCCCGGCGCAACTTCAACTTTGTCACTGATTCTTGAACATTGTTCGCAAGAATCTACTGATACTGACTGGAATCCATGCGACCTTCAACTTTAACAAGATTGCCAGTACCTGCACTGGCCACACAGCCCCACAGCATGATGGAACCACCACCACATTTAACTGTGGGTAGCAAGTGTTGTGTTCTTCTTCCGCCATGCATACCGCCCCTTGTTATGTCCAAATAACTCAATTTTAGTTTCATCAGTCCACAGCACCTTATTCCAAAATGAAGCTGGCTTGTCCAAATGTGCTTTAGCATACCTCAAGCGACTCTTTTTGTGGCATGGGCGCAGAAAAGGCTTCTGCCGCATTACTCTCCCATACAGCATCTCCTTGTGCAAAGTGCGCTGAATAGTTGAACGATGCACAGTGACACCATCTGCAGCAAGATCATGTTGTAGGTCTTTGGAGCTGGTCTGTGGGTTGAGTTTGACTGTTCTCACCATCCTTCGCCTCTGCTTATCTGAGATTGTTCTTGGCCTGCCACTACAGGCCTTAACTAGAACTATGCCTGTGGTCTTCCATTTCCTCACTATGTTCCTCACAGTGGAAACTGACAGCTGAAATCGCTGAGCTAGCTTTTTGTATCCTTCCCCTAAACCATGATGTTGAACAATCTTTGTTTTCAGGTCATTTGACAGTTGTTTTGAGGCTCCCATGTTGCCAGTCTTCAGAGAAGATGCAAAGAGGAGAACTGGCAACTGGCCACCTTAAATACACTCTCATGATTGGCTTCACCTGTGTATGTAGGTCAAGGGTCAATGAGCTTACCAAACAAATTTGGTGTTCCAATAATTAGTGCTAAAGGTATTCAAATAAATAAAACAACAAGGGTGCCCAAATTTATGCACCTGCCTACTTTTGTTTAAGTAATTATTGCACACTTTCTGTAAATCCTATAAACTTAATTTCACTGTGTTTGTCTGCTATATGATATATTTAATTGAAATTGCTGTTCCGAACAACCAATGATACATAAAGGAAAATCTTGAAAATGATCAGGGGTGCCCAAACTTTTTCATACCACTGTATGGAGTCACTTTATCTAGGACACAGCAATGGAAAGCTGTTGCTCTAAAAGTGTTGGATAGAAAACATCATATCAGGTCACATTCAGTAAGAGCGATAAAGCACTGGCTCATGTCCAGGACATCCTCTTTTCCCCCTTTAGTCAGCAGTCTAACTGAATGCTATTGAGAACATAACTGCAGCAACAGGACAAATAAATCTGCTGTCAGAAGACAGCAACACTTGAGGGCGTTCTTTGAGTATCGGTTCGTTTAACGTTTAATCTTCTACTTAAATGTTACACTATACTTTAGTAAGTGGTGGATACTTTAATGCATTATAAGATATAAGAATAAGCCAACAAACTTCAGTGATCACATCAAAATTATATCTATTCAAATTTAGGTCAAAAATTGAATCAAGGACAAAAAAAGACCCCTCTGTTTTGTGCAAGATTAATTTAGGCACCGCAGCCGGACTCAATTGAGGATCATCTTTTTCACTTTCTTTAAAAAAGAAAAACCTCACAAACATCATCATCTTCCTCATCAGGCAGAGAGCTGGTTGCAGAAACTGTTGAAAGTAAAGGCTATAAAAACCAATGAATAGCACATTTATGAACACAGCAAGAGCAGCAGCAGCATCACGAGTTCTGCCACCGAGCCAACTAATCAAATAACATCACGTAACATAGAGCGAGGAAGGCTGAAAGTTAGAGAACATTCTCCACATACTGTAAAGCATTGTGTAGAGAGAGAGAGAGAGAGAGAGAGAGACAGAGACAGAGACAGAGAGAGCGAGAGAGAGAGCGTGTGCGTGTGTGCGCGTGTGTGTGTACTCACAATATTGATATCAGAAAGCATTAATGTGCATTTGTTAGACTAAAAAGTCCTTTTAGCGAACTTGTGCAGCATTTCCTGTTAAACTAGCTAACGCTAACTCTTCAATTAATCGTGCTGTCAAGGAACGCGAACCTGTAAACTGTGCATGTGTAAAAGAAACAAGCAGGGAGCGTTAGCAACATTTTACACACAATATATTTAATTTCCATTAACAGTGTGTTAATATATTATATATCTACGACTATCATTAGCTTCCCACAAACTTAATTTGACAGCTAGCTTCAACCACAACGTAGCACGGCGACAGCTAGCTAACACTGTTAACAACAGGTTGTAGCGGTTAGCTAACATGCGCAAACAAATGTCTCAAACGCAGCCCAACTTTCAGTAATAAGTCAATCAGTTGGTCTTAGACGTGTAGACAAGCCTCGCAGGTAGCTCCTGTGGTTCGCTTCTAACCTAACATTAGTTGTCCAACACTGACATGTCAGGCTAGCATATCTTTAGCCAACTACTGAGCTGTCCAACTTGGTAACAGCGGTTCCGTTCAGGTGAGTCTCTGTTCAACTGGCCGACATTGGTGAATTAACGTTAGCTACCTGGTTCTCGGTGATAGAGTTTCTAGAATATTTATTTATACGACCACGGTCACTCTTGGCACAGCTAGCAGAGTAACCATCCCATGTTGTCACTCACCGGCGCTCTTCCGCCTCTCCCTCCGCCGATATCTCCATGTCATCCGGAAGGAATCGAGTACCGTAAAAAGCCGCCAGCTTTCCCCGATGACTCCAATATCTTCTTCCGTACAACAGCCGTTACCGCGGTAGATACCGTAGCTTGGAGCAATTACACGGACTTCCAGTCCTCCGCCATCGCTGTACCCCGCCTGTCCGAGCTGTGAATCAAAACAGTGAAGGCCGCATGACCAGCTGTCATCAGCGACTGGGCGGGGAAGTCCTCCGCCCCGCCCACTGTGTATATGATAGCCATGCTTTTGCTCCGGAATAAGACCGTAGCTCATTTTCCTCCCGTTGTTGTGGCAGTGTGCCAACGGGTTAACAGCTGCGACATGTAAACATAAAGGATGAAGCGCTCTGAAGTGGCTGTTAAAAGAAAAAGAGACACATGACTGCTCAATGGAATTACACCGCCACCTGCTGTCCGTAAATGCCATCGTACTTATGACTGCTGCCCCCTGTTTGAACTCGTATTTACAGTATAATAATGATTCATTGATTACATTCCTTCTCTCGTTCCCTTCTGATCCCCGACTGTATATATATAACAATGCCAGTCATTATAAACTCTTGTTGTCCAGCAAAACATTAGAAGAGATCCCAAAGTCTTAAAATATGTCTTTAATTTAGGAGAGAGGGGGTATAACATCAACAACAACACCTAAAATACGATGAACATTTACTGATGTGAAGAGGGGGAAATTCAGACAGACATAACTGCAGATAAATAGGGAAAGTAAACATAATAATAAGAGTTGTTGCCTATAAAAGTTTTAAAAAAGGAATATAAATTTTGGAAAAGAAAATATACACAATAAATTAAAGACAAAAGCAGCAGAGTCAGCACATCTAGTATATGTAAACACTGTATACCAAACTAATATATAATATGATGTGATTAAGTAATGACATTTAGTGTTTGTCTATATTGTCACGTATTGAACATTGTCACAAACGTTGTATACCTTCAGTGAAGAGCAAAAACAAGACGATCCACAACACATATGTTATGCCGTTATACCGTCATACAGAGAATAAAACTTAAAACCTACTAGGAGAAATACTGTCAGGCAAAAGGTAAGGTATAACATTTACTCAAACTTCAAATAAAATCAACAATGTAACCTTGACCTGACATTGTGGACATACCTTTGAAATAAAGTAGCCTACAAATAAACAACCTTTTGTTATGTTGCTTATGTTTTTTGTTGGAGGACATTTTGACTTGTCATGGCAAGTAAAGAACAGGTGTTACAGCATTAATGATGGCTGTGTTACATTCAGACACCAGTCAGCAGTGGGTGAGCCATCATTGCACAATAGCAATACCCGCCTCCTGTTTTTTATATAAACATACCCACAGGATGGCACCACAGTCTTGAATCGTCTGTTAATTCTATGAATCAGTTGCATCACTTGATGGCAGTGGCGAGTCAAGAGAGCTACATTGTGAAACAGTCAATCTCAGCCCGTCATAGCTGGGTGTGGTGGCGGAGGACAGAATGGTGAGTAATTGTACTTGCAAAATACATGCTGAGGCAAGAGAAGTATCACTAGAGAACATGTTGCCAAGAGGATATTATCTCTGAACATATGTATTCTCTGAAAATATGTTCGAACCCTTATGAGTGCAGTTCAGTGCAAGTGCAATAGTATGACGTTTTTAAAGGGCATTACTAAAATCCTTATAGCAAGTTTTTATCTTTATGTATTAAAATCTCATAATACCTGTGTAATAATTATTCAGATAGTTATATCACTATGTATAAATACTTATACGAATAAAAATCCTTCATTTAAAAATGTACTCAAGTTATGTAAAGAAATAGTGTCATCAATTATCAAAAGTAGAATACTGATTTTGCAGAATAGACTTTTTCAGAATGTTATTTTATAATCTGATTACTGCGTTTCTGTTATTGATGTATTGGGCAGGTGGATGTTGGCAAATACGTTTCAAGATAAAGCTAATTAATTAAACAAGTAACTGTTTCTAGTCTTGAAGGTACTCAAAACTTCAAAATTGTACTTCATAAGTGTGGATGATATACACAATATACTCCTGTGAACGTATTTAAAATGGGAGTGAGGACATGTCGGGACATGTTGATAATTAGGTCACAGGGAGAGGACATTTCAGATTGAACCCTTCATTCAAGGTCTTGCCTTGACTGACCTGTATTTGCTCACTGTGATGTGGAAATCACTCCCTGCTCTCACTCACAACTCTGCGTCAGCTGTGACTCAGAGCTGTAACCGGCTCTGGCATGAAGGCACATGATCCCCTGGAAGGAGGTGAGTCAGAATGGACACATTGACACAGAGCCCGGTCGAGCCGGTTGTGGTTCTTTAATGTTATATCTGCATATAGATTGCTGATGTGGTTTTGTCCCATGCAACAAGAAAGTCTGAAGTGCATTCAAAGGGTTTAGCAGACCGGTAGCAGGTAGCAGATCCAACACTTGAGAAAGACGTGTGGTGCAGAAAACACAAAGAAAATACTTTATTTGGCCTAAATGGTGAATTTCTGTCCTACACATTCTATCATTGAGTATCACATGTTTCTGTTGTCTCTTCTGGTCGTGGTATACAACACAATGCCACATCATTGGTTGATGTTCAACTGAGAGAACAAGCTTTCTAGATGTTTGACATGATCAAAACAAAAGGACATGCAGAAATCAAGTCAGATAGAAAAATAGAAGTGCCAATACACCTTTCTTTGAATCTACTTATCAAATGATGTGTAACTTTGAAAACTCTAAAGGGGAATTTAATTCTCATAGTGGCATTTTGTTATTTTACAGCAATTTGTAACTAAGATTACAGATTAAAATGTTCAGGAGGAGCGTGACATGCAGTTTATGAAGACAGCGGCCAGGAGAGAGAAAGAAAGCATACTTTAATGGCTAAGTAAGTCAGGCTTGGCTTGGAAGGTGACTCAGTTACATAGAAAACTGCTCATATTTTTTCCTCTGAAAAGCGGGAATTAATTTTATTCTCGTCACTTTAAAGATAAATAAAAATCAAAGATTATTTCATGCTTTTCTCTGAAGCTATAACATTTTATTTCTTATGAACATTGATTGAAGCCATAAGCACCTTTATCTTCACTGCAGACCTGGATAAAGAGATTTAGAACGATTATGAGCATGCAGCACATTTGTGGTGAAAGTGAACACCTGGCAAACACAGATGAGTTATAAGAGCACACAGTATGGCATTCCCAGTTTGATTTAGGACGTGTCAAACCTGTCAGTCTTTGCTCCACACAGCGCTGAGTCAATACCTGTCAGTCGAAAAGACCATCAGCAAAGACTAACTCCTTATTCCTTGCTTGATTTAGAAAGTGGACGCTGAGAATTCAAACGATATTCTGAATTGAAATCTTTCGTTCCATTATCCAAACCGCTTATCCTATTTAGGATTGCGAAGGCAGGGTTCAACCCTGGAGAGGTCGCCAGTTTATCACAGGGGCATATAGAGACAGACAACATCTCACGCTCACATTCACACCTACGGGCAATTTAGGGTCCAATTAACCTGAGGTGCATGTCTTTGGACTGTGGGAGGAAGCAGGCTAACCCGGAGGGAACCCACGCTGACACGGGGAGAACGTGCAAACTCCACACAGAAGGCCAGCCCGGGATCGGGGATCGATCCCCGGGCCCTCTGGCTGCGAGGTGACAGTGCTGCTCCGTGCAGACCTTGAATTGAAATCTTTCAGTCTTGAAATCCACTCCAGCTGTCAGGCATCGTCAGCGTTGGTGACAGAAGACATCAAGTTACAGGCCAGCTTTAATTAGAAAACGACCACGAACGTCGTCATGATTTGTACTAAGGTTTCATGTGTCCTTCAAGCGAACACACATGGAAAAATAACTTCCCCCAAACTTTTTCGGATTCCAACGATGTGCTCCTGGTTCTTTGGAAACTCATCAGATTACAGAGAACCTGTTGTAGGAACGGTGTGAAGAGCATTTGATCCATTTAGAGGATTGTGACATGGTGAAATGATCTCATTAGAGTTGGCTGCAAACACATTACTAATATAATTAATAAAAATAGAGATGTTCACATACTAGACATGTTGTATTTTGTCAGTTTAACACTTTTGTTTTCTGCTAAAGATGTAAAGACATTTTAAAGGGAATTTTCTTAATTTGCAAATGAAGATGTTTATGTTTTTTCCTTCAACATTTTACATATTTGATTAACTAATTTACAGAAAGTAGTATGCACAGTGTAAACAAATGTATAATTGCAGTTTTGAATTGTAATTGTGACTGATTAACTTTTGTAAAACATATCCTTGACATGTTTTTATTATACAACTTTAAAATTGTTAATGTTAAAAAGGAGAAATTGTTCATTTAGTATGATGTTTGATATTCTTAAAGTAATTACTAATAGATTACTGCAAGTAAAACAATTCATTAGTGGTTTTCTTGGAGGGGAATACAAATAAAAAACGATGGAAGACATTCTCTTAATAAAACAGTAATTTATTTTTGACTGAAAACTAAAATTGTCTGAACAGCACATTACAAGGGCATCGTTAAGATATTTTCTCCAAGGCTCAGTGATCACTTTCATACAGTACACACTTGGCATGTACACGGCATCTCCTTCAAATGAAAAAAAAAAAAGAAAAGAATACTCGAAAGAAAGAAGAATTAAGCCTGTTTGCAAAAAGATATAAAAAAAAAAAATCAAAGAGTACATCCTGTAGAAAGATGACTGATTGTACAATTACCAAGCATTTTGGTTTGGTTCCAAGCCACAAAGAAACTGAATCGCCTGACAACAGCAGACGACGGCACAGGAGGCACAAAAGACGCAACACGTACAAGACATCCTATAATATTCTCTCTCTCTCTCTCGCTCTCACACACACACACACACACACACACACACACACACACACGCACACACAATTGACTGGGCTCCAGCTTTTTAAAGTGTGAAATGTTTAATAGTTTCCATTGTCTTGTTTTTCTGCGTATTTTCTTTTTTGTAAGCAAGGTGTTGGTACACAATCAAAATCTAAATGCTGCATTCATTAAAATCTGCAATGTAACAAAACCTTTTCTCTGCATATGAAAGTCGACACAGCATCGACATGAAAACAAAAAAAAAGACGTCTCCTTCTCTGACTTGTGTGTTGTGCGCGACACAAACACCTCGCCAGTCTTCTTTTACCCTCTGCCCATCGCCCCCGTTCTTTAACAAACCCTTTCACAATCATTCAGACGGACAACGTGACACAAAGTAAGAGTGCTGGATAAAAACATGAGGTAAGAAAGTGGTTTGATTATAGATCATGCAGAACATGCAAAAAAGCAACAAAGAAATATATAGGGAAGGAGAGAGTAGGAAAAACAAAATATTTGTGTGCATTTAAAGATGGGAAAGAAAGGAGAAAAAAAAGACTTACACAGCTTTGCGTCTTTGGTTATAAAGTAGGTCGAACCATTTTCACAGCTTTTCATCCCCCAGACCAAACCCCGTAATTAATTTCTGTATTTTGTTTTGACTAAGAAAGTCAAGGAAAGGGAAAAAAAAAGTAAAATAGATTTCTTTATCGAAACATCCCATCACATCTTAACAACAGGCGTTCTCCTGTACAAACCCTCTTTACTCTTGATACTTTACAAAATATACATTCAACCTGGATTTCACCTAATATAAGCTTGGCTTTAGTGTTAGCACTATTTCATGAGAAATCCATTTTCTATTATTGAACTTATTGCCTACTTTTAATGAGATCTTGTTGCTGCATGAGCCAACCAAATGTAATACCTGACAGATTCTAAAATACCAAAGGACCAAAGAGAAAGGTTTTCGTTTTTGTTAAGTATATCAATGACATTGTTCATTTACATTATGTAAATAGCAGCCCTGAAATAAATAAATGCAAATACTAAAACTGAACTAAAGAAAAACATTTATTATGATTCATGTCAAAGTATGGTGGCTCTGAGAAAGCAACACAAGCTTTTGTCGCAGCATATAAGAAGCCGAGGCTCTCGACTCGCTCCACTCAAGCCGAGGCGCCCGCCGGCTTCCTGCTCCTCTCAGGGGAGACAAATCCTCTCCCCCACTTCTCCCATAGCTCTCTGGCCTCTTCCAACCCTGGAGTGATGTGGGGTTGGGGATACTCGGAGAACAGACCCCGCTGGATGTCACAGGACCTTCGTCACCCTCACAGGGTGGCCCCGCCCTCTTTCACCACGTGTTGCCCCAACTAATCGAGCTCCCTGAGCCCGTTGACCCTGTCCTCCTGCAGTTTTACGGTGTGCACCGGCTTCCCCTGCCCCTCCTTTTCTTGCAGCCAACCGCGGGGGACAGAATAAGACTTTTTGAGTGGTGGTAAATGTCTTAATAATGTGAAGCCCGGTGACGGCAACGAGCACACATTGAAGCACGGCTCTTGGTGGCAAACAAAGATATTGCAGTTGTTGATTTTCTCAAATGGAGCATATTGAACGCAGAGTCGAGCCTTTTTGCTTTATGGAGATAAGGGGACGGTAGCAGTAGTTGTCTTTACTGACGGAATCTCCCACTCCTGTCCATGGGAAGTGTGTGTTTGAGCATGTGTATTGGGGGAACAGAGATCACGCCGAGGTGATGTTGGGCTGATGGGGGACGCTCTGACTCCCCTCGTGGTGAGCCAAGGGGGTGTTGTTGTTGGCGTTTGTGATGAGCGGGTGCTGCTGTTGCGGCGGCGTGCTGCTGCCCTGGTTGAGCTGACTGGACACCTGGCCGAGCTGATCCGTGTTGGCCAGCGACTTCAGCACGGCGTTTTCGCGCTCCAACACAGAGTTCCTCTCGTACAGCTCCTTGATCTGCTCCTTCAACACCTCCACCTCCTCGCGGACAGCATACATCAGGTGGCTCTTCACCAAGTCCTGAGAGAGAAAGCGAGAAGAAATGAAAAAATAAAATTAGCACAGGAATGAAGCAGATTCCACCCTCAAATAAAGGAACATATGACATCTCTGAATTCAAAGCCGTAAAGTGTGATCTTTTTTCAGAAACAACTTTAGTGCCGACGCCTCGTTGACGTGGTGGTGGGGTGGGGGGAGATTTACACCTGTATTCTCAAGAGATCACCTGTCAATCAAACTGTGTAGGCAATACTATTTGTTGGATTTTCTAGTTTGTATTTCTTATAATACAGGTCATAACATCAAATGTCCCTCAAAATGAGTTTTGTTTTCATTTTTGTCTGAGACAGTTGTGCCACTTATTAAGAGTCAGCAATGGAAAACTTATTTTGTGAATCAAGTCACCGGAAAGGCGTGCAGAGAAAGTGAGTCACCTGACCACATTTGTTGGAACTTTAACATCTATGGAAAACTCACCATGGCTTGCTCAATCTTGTTATCGATGGCGACGACGCTGGCACCGGATGCACTGTGGAGACAAAAAATAAGGCAACAGTTACCACAAGATACTAATTTCTTGTCGACTTTCAGAACCTACAAAGAACCACTGTTAAATGTTATCAAAAGGCAAATAAGCCAGCTAAAAATATTTAAAAAACACACAGGGCGAACTATTCTAATCACTATACTCGATTTAGATGTACATGCGGTGGAGCGAGGCGCTGAAATGTCTGAGACATCAGGCTCCGCTGTGTGGCCAGCCAACAGTCAACATTACTGTACAGACATGTCTACTTCAAGCCACAAAATAGCAGCACCTAATGTTAATATAGTGAGGCATCTTCTGCCTCCATCCCTGACACAAAAATCATAAACAATGATATTCTCGTCAACAAAAACAGAACCCCACCCGATATTTGACTAATGTGCTCTGGTTGTTGTTGTTGTTGTTTTGCTTTACATCAGAGACACTTTACCAGTTGTAAAATTCCACTTAAAACAGCAGAAATGTTGGCGCCTCCCATGACGTCTTCCACTAGTAAACACCATCAACAAAACCCATTGAAGACTGTATGGTGTAGGAATCACATCCTGGTCAAACGCACATGGATACAGGACGACATGAAAATGGCACAGTAGCTGTCAAACGTGATTTTAAAAAACAACAACATTCAAACTAAGTCAAATGCGCAAAAAGAAGCGCCGTCACCACGTTTCACCAAAACCGCAGCAGGAGTCCCGATAACGAAGCTCCCGGAGGAGGTTTAAATGCAGAGCCGCGAGGACATCAGCTTGTGTCTATCTGTGCGTGCCTGCACCCCGATGATGACAGCAGAGCGCAGGCGGCGCGGCTCCTGCAGGAGTCGCGTTGCGGGCGCGGCGCCATCAGCGATCCGTTTTTTTCATTTGTCACCGAAATGGCATTTGTTCTCTACTCTGTCAAATTAAAATGATGTTTAGTCGTGTGCTGGCGACATGTGAAGAGGCGCTGTGCATCCCGCTTTGTACACACACGTTTCCAAAATCACGTCAAAGCCGCGCAACATTTGGTCCCTCCCCCTCTAGAGGAAAGAAAGACAGAAAAAACGTCTCCCATTAAAAGACAAACAACTTACTAAACCAAGCCAACAGATCGTGGTACACTGAAAACGAAGCAACGTTTTGAGGCGTTCCTCCTTTCCAACCACAAGAGAGGCTCTTATATCGTGTGAACGCGTTCTTGCTCAATCACCGCCCCGCTCGGCTGTGGATGCGAAAACAAAAAACAGCACCGGGCGTCTTGGAGCCGCTAGTCGGTGCTCTGACCGGGAACCTGGGACGTGAGAGGGAACACGTCGTGCACACGGCATGTGATGATGTTTGGAAGGAGGGTAAACTCGTGTGGTATGAACTTAGTGGGGAAACGCGTGTTAGAATATATAAACCCGGCCCCTACAGTGACCAACAACATGACCTGGCGCTTCAGCGCGTGTGCGAGTGAGTGAGTGAGTGAGTGAGTGAGTGAGTGGGGAGAGGGGTACGTGTTGCACGTACAACACGTACAACACGTACAAACAAATGCCACACTATAGGAACAACATGGTGCACTGCCACAGCCACAAAGAGAGAAAGCCCAACAGCCGAGAGCAAACGTGCAGGTTGGATTTCAATCGTGTCCAATATGGCCTGAAACACTTTGCTGGACATCACAGAGATACATACCTGGTTGAACATTATGACTGATATGTAGGATATGGAAGTGTTAACTAAAAAAAGAGCTCAAGAGGAGCAATGTTGTGAGAAGTGGGAGAAATGGACAAGGTTTACACGTCAACGATAACAAAAGATGTTTTTTGAATGAAACTTGAATCTTTTCACAAACTTGAATGTTTCTCAGGATGTCTCATACTTTTGAGAGGACAGAGCAAACCAGAGCCTTTGTGTTGTTGGTGTTATTATTTGTATTAATATGTGTTCTATGTGTGGTGAACAACTACAAATAAAGTAAAAATAAATAAATTGCCTCAAGTCCAAAGACGCGCGCGCGCCCGTGTGTGTCAGTGGAAGTCTGCCACAAAGTCTATCCAAAACAATGTGGATCCTACAGGACGCACGGGCTAAAACTAAATGAAAGTATTGGAACACGCGCATGTGAAAGTCAACAGACAGACAGCGGCTGAGTCTAAACGTGCCTCACCTGACACAACGTGCTCTGTAGGACAGCAGGCGCCCTGGCGGCGATGTTGCCGGCGAGCAGGGCAGACTGTAGTTCATTTTGCAGCGCATGCTTTCTGATTCCCCTGAAGGTGTCTGCCGTCGGCTATTACTTCACCGAGTGGTAACACGCGAGTGTCTCTTGTTGGCGTTGGGAGCAGCGAGGCTGTTAAATCCCGGACCGGTCACATGGTGAGGGGGCGGGGTTTAGCCTCTCCATTCACGCACGCTCCCTCTCGCCACTAATGTATTTCTGGATTCTTAAACAAATTGCATTTCTCACTGCCACCGTCTGATCATCATATTCAAAGCCCAGACGTGTATTAAAAATGAGAGGGTGTAAATCAGTCTGGTGCTCTCTGTGTTACAGTCAAACTTGGCACGATGTTTTGGCAACCAAATAAGCTATTTAGTTGGTTCAGTTTCTTCGCTTACCTGAACCAGTGGATTTTCTCGATCATGTTTCTCCACGTTTTGACTGTCTGGTGTCCTTTTAATGTATATATATATATATATATATATATATATATATATATATATATATATATATATATATATATATATATATATATATATATATATAGTGTTAAAGAAAAGATAAATGCATGCAATTTAATTTGTAAATCAGACTTCAAAATGTCCACTAATTTAAATTATCCTTGAATCTAGCATTGGAAATGGGTTGGAGGTTGTGCTTTTAGGATGACGGATGCACACTAGATCGGATGTCATCAACGAGTGAATCACTCTGTTGTGTGACGTGGAGGCAGTTAAACAACGCAGGGAGAGCGACTATCCTCGCTTTGAACTGGGCATCTACACATCTGGGACAACGAGACAGAAGAATGTCCACGAGCGTTGGCTGGAATGTGTTCTTATTCAGGCGGGATCAGCGTAGCTTGTCAAGTGAGTAGCAGATCTGGCCTGAAGGAGTAACAAAAAAAAATGTTGGAGAGAAAACAGAATGTGTTGCCATTCAGCATCCAAAAGAAACAAAGCAAAGTGGACATTTTATTCAAGGATGACATGTGGCGGTTTATGTAAGGACCACTTGCCGTGTTAACCTCAACGTGGGCCTTCCTCGCAGACTGCAGCGGTGCACACATGCACTTGTCCGCAACCCCGCTCCCCCCTAAACAAAGTCTCCAGGACCACAAGGCAGCACATTCCAACTTTGGACACCTCCGGCCTCGAGGCCAGCGCCACCAAACTGAGACATCGGTGTCCGAGCCACCATCACGCTGTGACAAGAGCAAGAGTAGATATCAAAACGGTCACATTTTTGGGATTGATACAGAATAAAGTGAGCTTTTCCAACACCGGCTTATCTCCCGTTTGTTACCGAAGCTCCAATACCTGCTCGCAAATTGGAAGCAGCAGGTGTCAACTTTATGCCTTGAATGTGAATAACTTTATGTCATCTATGTGACAGGAGACACGTGCCGGAGCAAAGTGTGGTCTACTCTACCCTTCTGGGTGTATCACATTATGTCTTATAGCGTCACAAATCAAATGTGTTCTCCATTAAGGCACAGATGCAGAGGCACACGTCGCTGTCACAAAGCATACCAACACTCACTGTGGGGGGCGGCAGCTGAACAAATTAGACCTCAGCCTTTCGGTGATAACCCCCCTCCTAAGTGTATTTCAAAACAATAGCTGGAGGGTGGGGGCTGTAACAACAGAATGATCCCCTCACTGTTGCTCGCTCTCTTTCCGATGCAGAAACCCGGCTCGCGTCGGTTGTGTTGGAAGATGCAGTTCAGCTGATACGCCAGATGAGGTCGGCAGAGGCTCCAATTAGTTGTGACCCAAAACTTCAGAGAAAACAAACAAAGCAGCTTCGGGCAAGAGCAGTTTAGTCATGACTTTCTTAAATGATCACAACGGATGCATTGTTATGGAATAAATCAACTAGATGCATCTTTTATTTTTATAAATCACGACACTTTAAAAGCTGTCGTTTCAAAACAACTAGCTCTCGTCATTTCTGTAACGAGACAAACTCATTGAATGGTCAGAGGAATGGGGTCATTGTAGCTCTGACCCTTGTGAGAAGTACGTTGTGGTGTAGTAAGTGCAACTTTCAATAATCTCACTCAGCGGTGTGAGATGAATGCTAAAAATGAACGTGGAGAAGTAACAAGGTTCAGAGAACGTATTGAACAGGTCATAACAACGGCAGGACAACTGATAACAAAGGGTTTTGACTACTGATAATAAAGGGTTTTGACTACTGATAATAAAGGGTTTTGACTACTGATAATAAAGGGGTTTGACTACTGATAACAAAGGGTTTTCTCCACAGGGGAGAGCCCGTTCCTATTAGATCAATTAGATCATAGCAGCACAGACATCAAGTTCAGAAAGAAAGAAAAACTCAAAAAACATTGAAAGATGTCAGTTAGAGGGATTAAAAACATTTGTACGTAGTGGAGTTTAACTTATTTTAGAAATATGTCTGTCAAGTTTTTTGTTAATAATAATAATAGTTTAGTTTATTTTGAAGGCATCTCATCTAATATGTTTCCTAAACTAAATTGTAAGCCAATATATAGACAAGTCCTTCGAGTGCTCAGGGAAAAAAGGCAAGTGAATAAGATCAATCTTTCCATGTCATGTTTCACCACTGCTTGCTGAGATTGAATGTTTCACTTGTGCAGTTGGTGTCATTAAGACTCTGAAACTAGAAACCTAAAAGGCCATCAACATTCTCGTCATAATCCAAAAGGAATGACCTGAAGTCAGGGTATTACACAAAAGCAACAAGTCAAACAACACAGGAGGAATACTTGGCATTTGGTGAAGCACACTTACAAAACCACTTCAATTTGCATATTGCACAAAAGATCTTTAAACAATGGAGACGATCGGAGACTGCTGATAGCATCTGTCGACATTTTTCGGATCCCGTATTGTTGGGACTTGTCGTGTTGAACAGTGGTTCAAACTGCAGATACATACAGTAGGAACTGTAGACTGACTTATTCTGGGTAATCAATGAATCAACTCAACCTTTCTTCAAATTGAGATTGAGAAAACTATATTTTTTAAGATGACAAAGAAGTCTAAGTGCTACAATACATTTTCATGAAAACTGGGCAACCGGATGAAGATTGTGTGATACAATCAAAAGCCTCAAACTGCTCCTAAATAAACCTTGTGAATGAGACTGAGACTACTTTGTACATTTGTCACACTGTCTTATTTCCATGAATTCCTGGAAGCAAGATTTACCAGGTTTACCACATCTTGCAATGCAATTTTTTCAAATATACACCCTGTATATTTGAAAAAATTGCATTGTGAGATCTGGTAAACCTGGTAAATGGGCCAACATGCTTCTCGGGATGCAAATGAACGACTCCGACTATAACAAGAAAGAAACAAGTCACACAAAACATGAGGAGCACTTGAAATTCCCCATAAAGACTGACATTTGCATATTGCACTGAAATAGTCACAAACCAAAGAATCTTGACTCAAACCACGTATGTCCTTGTTGCACTGGAATGCTTCACACAATGGTGACAATTGCAGGATGTTCAAAGTATGTTAACATGTGCCTCGGAACATTTCTCAGATGTTTGATTTTTGGGATGTGTTGTCTACATAAAAGGGTGGTCCAGCCTGACACAATGGAGACTAAACTAAATAAGACAGACCTACAGACAACCCCTGTCTGGAGACGGGGGGGGTTATTTGTCAAGCATTAACTCAGTCATTAGAAGGTGTGTCCACTGCCACCAAGCTTCCTTGTAAACAGACCAAAGGAACTGTCCCACGCGGACACTCTCCTGTTACGTAATCCCCAGACTTGCGCACAAATATCTCATTCTGCATGTGTCCCTGTGTGACGGACTGAAAGCCCACCAGCCTGTCTTCCCTCAAGACGCAGACACTTCTAGCAGACCACTTGGTGGATGAACCGGACGCCAGGGAGCATGAGAACGAATCAAGGCCCTCGGGGACTTAAAACAAATAAGATCTGTATTCATGAGACAGCGGATCATCGTTAATTTAACCGGCTTATGGTAGGCGGTATTATTTTAGCCTCTAAAAAGGGTAAAACAACTGCGAGCAAGGATTTCTTGTGGTGAATGTTTGCTGCAGAGCCTCCCTTAAGCTTAGTTTATACTCGCCGTAGTGACGCAGAGTTAGTTTATGGCTTTTGCCAGTAACACCTGCAGTCTATGGGTATGTCTATGGGCTACACTCGCCGTCTTGATTGTCACAGTTCATTTTATTTGTGCGCCCTGCAGTATAAACGCCTCCTACTCGTGCGTCGTCTGCGTAGGCTCACACTACAGCGCTGAGCGCGAGTATAAACAAAGCTTTACAGCTCCTGAAGACATGATAAAGAGACACAGCGTAATGTGACCATCAAACTCCATATGCAAACACAGCGGTGATCACGGGGAAGGTGAGCCCGAGACTTAAATAATCACTGCCTAAAACCAGCTCTTCAGCACGCACCATGTGCCTCCATATTATATTTTACTACTTTTTCCCTTGGCCTCCCTGAGTGATTTGGGCTTGTGCCACTTGTTTGGCTCAATATGGATTAAGACCTCACTGGAATGTGTTAAAAGTAATAGTGTTACTCCTGAGGCTTTAATGAGAAAATCCTGGCACCTCACTGTTAACGAGCCTCAGTATTCAGCAGAGCATTTATCACGGGATCAAGGACTTAGCCTCATTTGGTCTTCCTCTCTGAAGTGCAGGGTTTGGGTCAGACTAATGTCATTAGGCACTATGCTGCAAAAACACTGGGCATAATGAATGTCTCAGCTGTTGCATTTCACTCTGGCTTCTCTCTGGATTTCACACAGCTTGAGCTTCAATCATACGACAAAGGGAAGCTGCAGCTTGAAAGTTATTTAAAACATTAGAAATGGGGTTGTGGGCAGAAGGAACTGTTTACAATTAAAATTGAGATGGAGGTTGAATGCAAAACTCGCTTCCCGTCATCAACTATTCAGGTGCTTAGCAGTGCTGTGTTTGACCATGTGTGGTCCAGAGGGGGTGTTTAATGGACAACAGCGGACGCCTATGGTTATATTAGGTATCTCCCAGGTGTGAATGCCTCTTACTGACTCAGTGTGAAGCAAGACGATGCTAAAAAAAGACACATGTGTGCTCAGCAAACCTTTCCTGTATAAATAAAGGTCAAATGTCAGCAAAGTCTCTAAAGATAGTTGACAGGATGAAAATGTTGCCTTCATACCGTGTCGTCTTTGAGACATGACCTTTGTTACGCAAGTGGGGAAAAAAGCTTTGACATTATGATTGCCATCCATCAATTCCTTCTTGCATTAGAAAAGAAAGGCCTCCTTAAGCTTGCCATCAGAGCTCTGCACAATGTCAAGTCTTGTCACGTCCATCAACGCTCTGCAGTTAGTGATTTTGGGGGGGGGGGGGGGGGGAATTGGGCTAGGTTCTCTGAAGATATGCCTCACGACCTGTTAGCAGTTACAAAGAGTGTTTTCTATTTGTATCTAGGGAGGCTGATTACAATCAAGTCTCTAGTAAAGTAAAAAGGCCTATTTGGTTTGAAAAAGCGCCCAAGAAATTCACTAGTGCGTTTCTTTCCTTTCGGCATATGAAACTGTCGCCTTTTTCACGTTTCAACTTTCCTCCTCCTCGTCTCAGTAAATGCAATGTTTGTTTCTGTGTCATAAACGGTGGCAGCATACCTGGTCTGGATCAAGGAAACTCTCAGTGGCCGAGCATGGGGCCACTAATCAAGTGTGCTCAGTTGGAATATAAATCTGCCTTTACTTTATTGTCCATAATCATAAAGTTGATCAGTGTGGGCTGAAGGCAGTAAAAGAGCTGGTGCTGCTCTAGTTGGGACCAAACACAGCCTCACAATGTTTCCATTCAGCAGAACAACCAATCGCTTTCCTGGAATGTTTACAAATGCAGAGTGTAACTTGTAATTCAGTTAGGCTGAAATATTATTATCTCGCTTGTTGCGCTGTTAAGAGGAGATTTCAGTTGAGAGGTATAGGATCAAATAACGGCCAATAACATTTGGAGCTTGGGAAATGACCAACCCGTAGTTGTTAGGCAGTCTTTAAAACCTGTGGGGGGAAAACACTGCATGGGAAGTTTACAATTGTGAATGTGAAGTTGCAGAAAAATGATTTCTTTGAACCCAGAAATGGTGTGCACAGTTACAGATGGTTTGCTATGTTAATCTCAATTAATTAAATTGATTAAATGTTCGGTCAATAAATAGCAGTAAGTGGTGAAAAAGGCCCATCCCAAGGGGGCTTCTCCAAACTTCTTCTTTTCAGTCCAAAACCCAAACGATATACATCAAGTTGTCCATCATTAACAACAGGAAACTAGAAAATAACCACATTTGAGAAGTTTGAACCACAGATGTTTAGCATTTCTTTCCAGCATGTTTCTATGTACAGATGTGACAAAAGCCTATTGTCTCAGGATTTATGTGACCTCACTCTTTGAAATCTACATATTTATTTAGCTTTTATTTTGAACACTACAACTAAACCTTTCTATACATTGACAAACCTGAGAAATTCAGATTTTGTAAATGGATTTCTCATGCAGAGTCTTGTCTCAGGTTTACAAACAGTTATATACAAACAGTGGTTTTAAAAATCATTTTTAACATTAGCTGTCTCTTTTTGTACCCATATTTGTGCCCATAGTGCTGCAGTAGAACTGTAAAAAATAAACGGGTAAGCATGTTTTGAAGACAACAACGTAGCAGAAATACCACAGCTGGTTGTGAAAAACAATACAAGTCATGAGGGCACAGTGCCCAGCTGAGGTTTTACATTTTTCACAAAGCAATAGTTTCTAGGAATGCTCCTTTATGCCCCCAAACTATGTATGTGCAATCCCCCTACACCTTCAACAAGTCTAACCTTGCAGGAAATCTAGCTCAGGACAAAGGGAGGTGGAATGAGGCGACTCCGTCAGGTTACCTGTGGTTCGTGGAAACGTTTTGAATAAAGCTGCACTGTTAGCCACAGAGCCCGCAGGCAAGCTGGATGGGGAACGCAAACACAAACGTTAAATATTTCGCCAGCCACAACGCTACACACTAGCTTAGCTGCTACTGTTGCGTTAAATTGACAATCACATCTCATCTGGACCGGCTCGTTTGAAGAAGAATACGCTCATATGGACGTTGATACATGCTCACTGCAGTGCTTCACACACTCTGGACTCATGACAGTTACAGCTCTTTTATTCCACGAATCGTCTTGTTTAGTTGCAGTCAGCTGCAACAATTCATTGGAGTATGATATTCACATGCCTTTTATCATGTAGTGATCTACCTGGATTCATTCAAATAATAAATATTACTAATCTTTCAATTGGAAACCAAAACATAACTGTACATCTTGTGTCAAAAAAACCCTAAAGGCACTGCAACAAATTTAACAATTCAACTGCATTAGACACCCCTCAGAGGTTTCTTATTTCAAGCCGTGCCAAAAAGAATATTGTAGAATTAATTTAGATACGAGATCAGTTGTGTCCCAGGAATAACCACGAGCTACGAAAGGTATTTTATTCATTACATTTTGTCAAATCTAGCTGATTGAATCCTCAAGCTAGAAGAGACATCACAGAAAAATTTCAAATCAAATTCAAAATAACTAAAAATGTGCTCAAGAGTCCCAGCGTCCTTTGATCCAAACTCATAATTGTTGCCTTGGAGTTATTCGATCAGGCCGAATGACACAATTTCATGACTTAACAAACCAACCGCTTGTTCAACATTAAAATGCAGCGAAGTAACTTCAAAGTTTGTTTGCCGCTGTTTGTTGGCAGCCAATTAAATATCCATGACAGAGTCAAGATCTCAAACACACAGTCTCCATGAGACGGCACATGGGAACAAAAAGTGGTTGTGACTAATGTAAACCACTTATAAAGCACGGACAAATTTACTCCCAAATCAAAACGGTATTCACTTTTCTATAGTACTGACGTTACTTGACAGGTAGTCACATGTTTTAATTTAATTTACAATCCATTCATAAGCAAAACCCTCAAATGTTTCTACACTATTTGATGTGACAGCAACAGGATGTGAAGTCCACAAAGACCATTGACTCATGAACTTGTGTCAGAAGGGTCAATTAACTTACATGTTCAAATGCTTGTTGTCCCTTTTTCGTCCAATTTAAAACTTAACAAATATAATGTGTTTTATATTTCTCAATATTGTTATCTTTGCACAGAAGGGAACGTCAGACCATGCCTGGATAACATAACATTTAAATGTTGTGGTCGACTGTGGGTCAATGGGTCACCGATGTGAGATAATTTGTGATATTGGGCTATACAAAATAAACTGAATTGAAGACACTTAACAACGAATTCCTCCCCGTAGCGGTGTCTATGGCGTATGATTGTAAGTCGCTTTGGATAAAATCGTCTTCCAACTGAAATGGAATGTAAAATAATATATAAAGAGGCATTGAGTGATTAATTATTTCCAATACTGAATAAAATCGGACAAGCTTTTTCTCAGTTATTTCAAGATTAACTATAGCCAAAAAACACTTAAACTGAAAACCAATGTATATGGGTACGTAGTAGGGTTGTTGATGGATTACGGTCAAAGGTTTGACATTTTAGAGCAACGCATGGTGGAACTATTAAGCTAGCTGCTAAGAGTAAAATGTAAAAATCTAATGCTTTAAAATCGCCAACCTCGTCACAGTTTAGGAAAGCACGTTCATTTCAAGTCCACAGAAAAGGAATTGTGCGAGTGTGATGCGAGTGTGTCTGGTAGAGGCACTTTAGACATAAATGTGGTTTTAATAATATTTTTAAAAGTTAAAAAATAAATTAAAAGTGAGAATACCCTGCATAATTTCCAAAAGCCATCTTTAAATCGCTTGTTTGTAAGTGTAATTAATTGACAAATCGTTTTTTCCACTAATAGTTTTCCACTTCCATGAGTAAATAAATCAGTCAGTAATCACCAGCTTCTCATCTAAAAATACAAAACAGAGAACATGACGTAAAAACAACAACCCCTGCCATGTTATCTCACTGATAAGCTATTTGCAGCGCTGAAACCCCCTGGCACTGTGCTACGTCAGAGGGGCCACAGAAACCCGAGCGCCGGATTCTCATGACCGGCAGAATGTCGACACTTTAAGGGTCACAAGATCCACCAGGTCGCTTCTGACGGTGCCATGCTTTCACCATGCATTGCATACTCACAGCGGCTGAAATGTCCAGCTTGACAAATCATTTAATTTAGTAGTTGGGTCTCAAAAATACATTTTTTCTTTTAACGCAACAATGAAGCTGCTGATAACAGAATGTTTTTGGTAATATCTACAATCTATCATTCTTCAGTACGTTCAGTGCACGAGCACTTTGTCCTTGGAGCAGTAATCTGTATGACACAGCATTTAAAATAGAGATGTTGATTCTTTGTTTGTCTCCATGTGGAATTTGGCTATTTACTTGCTTTCCATCTAAATATGTTTTACTTACTAAATCTCTTCTTGTGTAAAATAATTATTTCAACCCAAGCCTATACACCACAAGGGGAAATCCTCATGTTGAAAACCTAATTGTACTTTTTGAAATGTGAAATGTGGGTGTGATAGATGTGTATTGTTGGTCTTAAGGCTTGATGCATAGAGTTAAACTTAAAAACAGTGCAAGTAGAATGATCATGTTACTTGTTTAAAACAAAAATCCCAAACAAATTGACATTGATGAGTTATTGACGAGTTTTCTGAAAAATTACTCCAAGGCTCCATAAACAACATCTAAACGAAGAGTCAAAATGGACATTTTCTTGAAAGGTGCACAAGGTTCAAGGGGTGCAGGTTCTGGGTAAGTCAGCCAGTCCAGGCGACACACACACACGTAAACACACCCAAGCTCATACCTATCGTTGACAGGCTTTGACCCTCGTAATCTGCTAGGCCGGAAAGCCTGGTAGAAAGCAGTGGACGGGTTCCTGTATTTCAATGGGGGAGGAAACAGAGACAAGAGAAACATGAGTAAAGGAAAGGAAACATGTACTCTGGGAGAGAGAAATGAGGGAGAGAGAATGAGAGTAGAAGAGGACCCTGAACCACACCGAGAGGTCAGGTCAGAGGAGATGATGATACAATCCAGATTGCCCAGGCCTTTGCAGACACCCCATCTCGTGCCATTACAACAGATGTATATCCACCGTGTACCAATTTCTTATCTCTTTTTCTTGAATGTCATTTGAAATAACATCAAAATCAAATGATAACTGTAAGGTGTCATTCTTACAAATGTCCATTTAAATAAATGTCTGCCAAGTCTATTGCTGAATGAGCGGACACAATGTTGATGAAGCCAATGGCCCACAAATGAACATATTTCAATATTTATACACTTGCAGTATGAAAACTGGGTGTCTGAGGTTGCTGCTACTGCAAACCAAATATTTCATAGAGCTGCATCTTCACATTAATCTGGATATATTTATAGCAGTGCCGTTAGATGGGGTAATAACATCTGAGCAACTAATCAATAGCGTTAAGGACTAGTTCCATTATTCCACTATTTAAGGGAATTTCAAGTGCAATAAAATAAAAATGTTTTAGACAAAAACAATGCATTGTTTGGTACTACATCAATCTGCAAAACCCAGAACATGTTTGCAAACAGCTTGGTGTCTAGTGGCCATTTTTTCATTAACTAGAAATCCAAATGCTTAAATAGACTTAAAATTACCAGTTTCAATCACTTGTACCCGCATGCAGTCTCAACTCTGATAACAAACGGAGACATTGATTGTTTCAGATGTTTGTTTTTTTTTTTCTCTCTAACACATTTTTAATTATGGGATATTGTGTGAAACAATAGTCACCACTGATCAGGGATGATCTGGACAGGAAGTTAACTTTTCCAGTAATAAATTAAGGTTTATGAATTCACTAATACTCTAAAACTACTTGGCCTGACTGATTTGTAGGATAGAAAGTGAACTCTAAACAGGAGAAGTTTTCCTGTGGGGAGATACAATTATGAAGGACATTTAACATTTATCAGCTTTGAGATAATTGCTAGCACAGGATGTCAATTATATAATATCAGCCCTGGGGTCTGCATTTAAAAACAGTCCAATAAGCTTGACTACAATAAAATAAACAGCTTTATTTGAAGTGACAATTATCTTATCGTATTAGTTTTTTTGCCTGTGTATAAGGGCTACACTTTGGCTGATACTTTCATTTCAACTCCATTCAGAATGTACACTTAAACTGAAATGTCTGTCAATTGCAATTTTAAGTTATTGTGAAATCTGATCTAAAAAGGCACCATGTGTGTCTTGAAGTTCCGTGACGGAAAACATTTTCAGCATGCATGACCACGAGCAATGTGAGGCTCGCAAAAATAGTTCACTTGTGACATTTGCTTTACACTGATAAGCATTTAATGATTTGATAGGCAAATTAAATAAAATGTAAAGCTTGTCATTAAACTGACAAAGAGAGAATGACTGCTGTCAAACCAACAACTTTTAGAAAACACCAATGGCTCTAAACAAACAAGTTTCATGTAACACATCAGACAAGTGCACGCTCCGGCTGCGTTCAAGTCCTTGTCAGTTAACCTTCCGTCCACACCCGAACTGTAAAACGTTGTATGAAAGGCTCGTCTTACAATAAGAACTGGGCTGGTCTACAAAACCGTAAAGTAGACAGTTTAATTATATACGAGGCCCTGTAGGATTAAAAAACAAAAGCAGGCGAGATAAGGGAATTCACTACTGTATTTGTCAAGAGTGATTTACAGCCGAGTTTCCATATCAAGGCCCATGAGAAATGTATCTGCACCACACCCCAAAAGAAAGAAGCTCAGGACTTGCAGGCTTCCTCGTGCACTGGTGAGGTATTTAGACACTGCTGCAAGTTTAAAGAGCTCACAACCACCCTTCAACACAGCGGCTGTGAGCTCGGCTCTCTGAAGGAGCAAACGTCACTGGTGTAATTGGGACAAGGGACGAATTTTGTACGTGTGACGAGGTCATCCGGCCGACAGGAGACAAGCAGAGTTATTCAAAGAGAAGCCGAGAGAAAAGCAGCAATTCAAAAATCATGGAAATGGATAATTGGAAAAGTTGGGGGAAAACAGGGAGCCGTTGCATGTCACCGCACCTGAACGCCCTTCGGCAGCAGGAATTGAGGAAGAGTGTTTTTCAGTCCTTAATGTGGCACTGTGACTGTTCCCTGGCTTGTTTACTTGTATATGTGTGTGTCTCTTTAATGCTCTCCTCGGATTAAGCTCTGCCTTTCTGTCGGCGAGACTCAATTTGCTCCTGTGCATTATTGTGTTGTTCCCATCCATGCAACATATATTTCTGACACCACACTCGTCACTCACGCAGCTATACCACTGATTTTTCCTGAATATCACAACACATCGTTTTCCTAGTTCTTTGGGTTTTATTACCGTCAACTTTATTTATAATAAATTACTTATTATTTGCCTTTGTCATGGCTTCAGAGCCACGTCGTGACAAGCACACAACACTGTAAAGGCCAATTTAAAGAGGCCCACTACATGTTTGTTTGGCCTTTCACTATATAGTGTGTACTATGCACAGGCGGGAATATAATAAACTACTAAATATAATTTGTGTTTTAGGGGAGTTTTTAAAGATCATCCTATGAGGAGGAATCACTTCATTTTTAAAAAAAGACAAAATTGTTGTCTAAATTTTAGTCAGTTCTACTGTTCATGAAGAATCATTTGACAGAGCATAAAGCTCAAGATACAATCATTTACTTAATAAGCGTACACCAAATAAAATGTATTTGCAATTTATCGATTAGTCCATCAACAGAAAAGGAATCGGTAACCATTATGATAAGTGACTAATTTTCTGGGCTTTTTTTCAAGCAAATATGCCAAACTTTTGCTGGTTCCATCTTTTTAACTGTATGGATTTTGTTAGTTTTTTTTGTCATTTGATAGTAAACTGAACCCCTTTGAAACGGTTTTGGACTGGGCCATGGCAATATAATGGCAATATTTAACTATTTTCTGACAACCATTATCTACATTATTATTCTGCAGATTAATGCATATAAAAATAATCATCAGTTGTAGGCCTTCACTCAAATTTATTTTGTGCAGTATAACAAAATATCACAATTTTAAGCTTCGTTTTGGTTACTTTTTCTGACAAGCATTTGTTGCACTTGATCGTCAGAAAGATGAAAATCTGACGCTAATAGCGGGTGAGTAGTGATATAAACTGAGTAGTTTTGGCGTTTGTTTAAAGAAAACGTGCCTTTCATGCTTTTCTTTTCAATCCCGCCGACAGGTTTTGCTGATAAAAGTCATCTTTACACAATACAGTTGTCACATTGTGAACTGAACAAATTTGGCCTAGTTGAGCCGTCGCAACTTGTTGCTCGAAGCAAATATTCAAGCGACTACAGTCAAATGAGTTCCTCAGCGTGTGGAAAGATGAATAGCAGAATGTTGCTACGTATGCAAATGTCACCTTCTCCTTGATCCAAAGCCCCACGTATGATATTCAAGAGCATTCATTTAAGGGGGGGGGACTTATCTTTCAATTTGAATGATGTGGACCTGACTGCACTTAAACTTAAGGTGAACTTCTGTGGATCAGTCATTATTTGCTGTTATGAGGTTCTATTCAAATGAAAAATCATCTTGTGAAACGCTATTATTGGATTAGATTACTTGGTAAAAGCTGCAACTATTTAAATAACTTTGCCATATAATGACCAATAATCTGTTTAAATGACTAAATACAGTATTTAGATTTGAATAATATCACAATGTGTACAAGATTTACATAGTTCTGTGCACTTTTATGGAGTGTAGTTCTTTTCTTATTTCCTAAATACATTCTGGACAGAAGTCTTTGACGTTAAAGATAAAGTGTGTGGTTGCTTACATTGAGCAACCACCCTACAAATAGATGCCAAAAAATGGATGTCACTTTCATGTTGGCGGAGTTGCCTGAAGCAAAGTCATACCATCAGATCAGCCGTTCCCTGATCTCATGATGTGTGCTTGACAAGGGATTTAGCAGCCAGAACGTCCGTCAATAGAGGAGCTTTGTTTGATTCCAAATTACACATAAAGAGCCGTTCAAGTCAAACATGAAGAACTATTTGCAGCAGTATTCAAGATTTAGGACACATACATTTGATTAGGTATGGTATAAGTTTTCAGAAAATGGTAATTCAAACACTATTCTGTTACATGTTATGTAACAACAGTGACATACCCATGATGGTTTCATGATGTTCCAGCTTCAGCAGAACAGGAACCTATGAAAACAAGCAAGTCCACAAATCCCTGTGCTCTGACAGGTTAACAATCATGGCACAACATACACAAGATGAAGACTAGAATCGCAAGCGGGATTTTGCCTGTAAAGCCCATTCAATCCTTAAGCTGCTGCATGGGCCTGAATAAACACATGCTCCCTCGGGTCACTTGAGGAAAGCCACTGCTTTTAATGGAACGCACACAATTTAAATTCCCTCCCTGTAAAACAACGTAAAAACAAGTCAATAGTAAAAAAAAAACACATGTCTTGCAGCACGGCACAAAAGACCAATGTGGCCGACACTGGGCTGCAAACAACTCTTTGATGTTGCCGAGTGCACAGAGTTGAGCAGACTTTATCCCTCCACTCATGTGACTTTATATCTGTATTCTAATGTCATGCATACAAAACTCTCTAATTCTTTGGGCTGAAGCCTGATGCATGGGGGAGGCCGAACAACACAATTGTCAGAGGGTTGAGATGTGACCCAGCAGTTGGAGGCGTTCTTCTCATAATGTAGTGATTAGGAGACGCCGTGGGAGAGAGAGCGAGGAGGAGGCTCAATGGCAAACAGGGATGTGACCCTCTGCATGGGGCCAAGACTGCAGTCAGGCAAAGTCCCAGCTGTGCAGCTAACCACCCCTCACAACACAACCCTGCCCACTCTGCTATGGGAGCGAGAAGAGAGGCTTGTCTGGGTATTTATGACTCAACTTCAAAAAACTTCAGTAAATAAGATCACAGCTCAAGCTTTAGCAATGTTCAAGGCAGGCTCGAACACTTCATAAAAAATCTAAGTGTGTAAGATGAGTGCAAGTATGTCACACTGATATAAGCATTCTCGTAAGCAGAGGGTGTTCATTTCAGCTCAGGTTACACATAATTGTTACCATGAGCACAGATGACTCAGTAGAATTTAGGATCTGGGTTTGCTCATTCAGCTGGGCGGCAGCTGATAGCATCCGCCTGGAGCTACAAAGCCATCCTATCTGCTCAATTTCACTTAGCCGGGCTCATGTTCATTGACACTGCCGGTTAAATAAAGTGTAAAATTGGTTCCTGAAGCGTGACCCTGACCAAGTGAACTTTGCCATACTGGCCCTCAGGTTCGTTTCTGTCTCGGCTTGTCAGCTACTGTGTAATAACACTGGCCTGTCACTCTGCAGTGACTTTGCCTGGGATTGTGCAGGCAAAGACGATTCCTGTTTTTAAAAAGATTTTTAAAAGCTCTTTCCAGCGGTATTGCCGGTCTGTGTGCCGATAAGACACCAGCAAATTCCTCAGAAAACAAACTCCTTTCACATACCTTACACCGGGTGGGTCTTTTGACATTACATTGACGGCACCCTATGAAAAAGGGGCCGCACGTCATAATTCCCCCTTTAATATCTATTATATTATAGATTTGTTACAAGTTTAAGAAAAACTAAAATGTGTACGATAACATTGAAAACACATCACGACAGTGTTATAATTGACCCTTATTTTGACTGAATAGAGGTTGAACCCATCTTAATGCAAGTCAATGCAACCTCCGTTAACATTAACTGTTCGCTCTGTTATGAGCTTGATTGTGCTAGAGAGACCCCGGCTGAAGACGAGCCGGTCACTGTGAATATTGGTCTGATTAAGTTAGTTGTTGCAAATGTTTTTAAGGTTGTTCCTCCACGGCTTATTTTGGACTTGCAGTTGTGACAAATTCCGAGCTGGAGAACTTCCACACTGTCACATGCCGTATACAAATGTTTTACAACAATTTTATTACCTTGTAATTCCTTACATGCTTTTAAATGTTACTTAATCATTGACAATATAGTTAAATATTTTACTTTATTAGCAATACTAAAATCTGAACAATACATTTAAAAAGTAACGACTGCATGCACAGTTATACTTTAGTTGATTAGTCCTGTTGACAAATGGTCCCATTGAGACATCCCAGGAACTGTCCCACTGTCGAATAGGTTTGTTGTAATCCTACTGAGGGTTGCAAAATTCCGGGAATATTCAAAGTTGGAAACTTTCCGCGGGAATAAACGGGAATAAACTGGAAATGTTGCGGTAATTTAACTGTATTTACCTTGTCATAAGCAGACATGCATGCAAACATTTAGAATACAACTTTTAAAAATGACATTTTTGACATTTTGAGTAGAACTTTATTCTTTCATCGAACAACAAAAACATGAACGTTGAATAAAAAAGGTGTATTCCCTATGATCACCACCCCCCAACCCAATTCTTTTGTTTTAGTGTTTTTCCCTGAATCCTTTCAGGTCTAAATGCTTTCTTCCTGGACCTCATCAACGTCCTCCTCACTGCTGTAAAAAGTTAGTCAACTGTATACAAATAAACTTGTTATTAAAATAAAGTAATCAATATGCTAGGTAATGACAAACAGTTCACTTTCTACATGAACTAGTTCAGTTCATGGTTCACATATTTTAATATAATATACTTAGTTCATAATTCAAAATTTTGAACTAAGTTCACAGCTCCAAAAAATGAACTAGTTCAGTTATTTTTTTCAATATGTTGCGAGCTATAATTTAAATCTCTATCTGTCTGCAATACCGCTCTTGGCCTCTACGCAACTCGGCGCTCTCACACTTCGCAGGCATAGGGCTGAAACGTTCAGACGCAACACTGATGACAAAGACGTTCAAAAACATTTATGTTTCTGGCAGACAATGTTGCCAACCAGCTGTTGGCAAAAAAATTTCCAAGTCTTTTTGGCTGACCTTGTTCCACAAAGAGGAGCCATTGGCAACAAAGGGGCAGAGTAGTGAATGTAGAAATAAATTTAAAAAATGCTTGTTAGATTAAATATGTAATTAACATGCATGTGAGAAACCATATATATCTATTGAAAAGGCCACTTTTTTGTTTTTTTAACAAAAGATGACTTGACAAGGAGGCTCACTCAGAAGAAGAATACAGCGGCATGAGCGTGTGAAAATTCAGAATGAACTGGTCATCACACCTCACCATCGTGCTAACCAGCAGGTCAACATGCCTGACGATGGTCGTTATTGGGCTAAAAAAAGACAGAGTGGTGATTAGATGAGCAAATGAAAAGCTTCAGAAGGATGAACGGCCTGATTATCAAAACAGTTATTTTATAGATTTTTGCTCAAGAAATTAAGTGAATAAAGTCTGATTCATGACTGCATGACGGGCGACTGTGGCTCAGTAGTTAGCAGGGCCGTCCTTCAGAGGATCTGCGGTTCGATCCCCGGCTCTGCTAGCCCATGTCGGGGGGGGGGGGTAAGAAGACAACAGTGTTTGACAGAATACAGAAGCGGAGATCAAAGCAAAGCAGTAAATGTAGGTTATTGTAAAAAACCTGCACCTTTCTCAGCTGGAGAGTGAGAAAAAGTACCCCAGAGGTTTTTCATTGCCTGCCTCGATGTTAGATTCAACTTGCAGATCAGATATGACCTAAATTAGCCTTCAGAGCAGGCTGTGCTCTGGAGGCTTTCTTACGTGTTAAGAAAAATAAATAAATACTTTTTATATTGAATATGTTCTCGTAATTCTTCAAGGATCGAAATCAAGGGATCCTTAGAAGTGTTCATGCTATGTTCTAATGTTAAAAATTACTTTTGACAAAAACTCTCAAATGTTCAGCCTCAAAGAACAATCCCAATCTATTAGTTCTAACTTCTCAGTTGAGTAAAATGTTCATGCAATGCGGCATCCATAAACAACAGTAAAAACTGAATCAAAGGATCAACTTCTATCCTAAAAGTGATGTGCCTCAATGTGTGTGAACTTTAATACCCAGAGACAATCAGTTGGAAAGAACGTATTTTCACTCATCTTATACAGACTTGAACACTGCTAAAGCTTGAGCTGTGATCTTATTTACTTAAGTTTTTTTAATGCAGCCATTGAATGGCAAATGAAAGACAATAAAGAAAAACAGCTCCCAGACCCCGGAGACGCCGAGAAGACGGCAAACATGGGAACCCTCTGAAATCTCTCATTCACCCTTTCTTCAAACTTGGAGCCTCTTCAACTCTCAATTCCACACCGTCATACCACCATACACACACACACACACACGCACACGCACACACACGCACAAGCCCCAGTGAGCCAGATCAGTAGACGAGACCCATTGAAAGCCAGCGAGAGCTCAAAGAGAGGATGGGTGACTCAAATGCAGCTGCCTGCCATGCTTTCCACACATCCTCATTACTCACTATTCAGTCATCTCAGAGCTCCGTGGGGCCGCAGGCTCTGAAACCCTGTTGTTCAGCCCTTGCTTCCCACCCTAGAAGACTGAATAACTGAGACACCGATCTCCACATTTTCTCTAAGAACAGGTTCGCTTATTTAAAGTTTAAGACAGTTCGACTTAGTCAAACTTCTTCTCCTTAGTTCTGATCTGTGGTCAGCTTTATATGCATTTCTCTACAAAACCACTCAATTTCCCCCAAATGCTAAGCATTTCCTTTCTTCTCCCCCTTCTCGATTGTGTTTTACTTGCTCTGAAATATATGTTTCACCCCCGTACTTTCAGATGTATTATTGCTCATCATTAGCATAAGACAAACTCTGAGATGAGACTAGTTTTGCCCATTGATTGTTCTCACCCTTTCACTTCCTCAATTTTGCATGAGAACATCTGACTTTACTGTAAACCAGCAGGGTAAGACACCAAAAATCGGAAATACGTGAGACGACTTCTGAGGAAACTGAAGCACCACAGATGTCAGGAAGGGTGTCTTTTTAAACGCACTTATTAAATATTGACAATTCAAACAGATTCAGGTCCCTAAACATATCAACCGCCATGGTGTGCACCAGGTTGCAGTTTGAGCTCACAAGAAATGTCACAAGAAACAGCAAGGGGGAGATTACTGGAGGGAGAGCTATCGGCTACAGGTGCTTAGTTTGGCTGAACTTCAATGTTCAACAATGTTGTCATAGTGATCATTATTGCTGCAACTAAACATTATATGTATTATGGTTTACTGTTTTGCCTTTAATACGTCAGAAAATAAAACATACCCATCAAAACTTTGAAAAAAATGGCAAATGGACTGTACTTGTACATCTAGTCCTCCAACCTCTCAAAGCACTTTAACAATACATGACATCATTCACACCACCTGTCCATCAGGACTATCTAACATTCATCCAACATTCACACAACATAGGTAGGCAAAGCTACGAGAGCTTGGGGTTAAGTGTTTTGCCTAAGGACACATCGACATGGACTAGCGGAGCCGGGGATTGAATCGCCGATCCTCTGATTGAAGGACGACCCTGTTCTTCCACTGATCCACAACAGGATGATGTCTTCAGATATCTGGTTTTCTTGGCCAAAAGTTCAAAACTTCAAAGAAATTGAGTTTATTATCACATATGGCCATGAAAGGCAGCAAAAGCTTACATCTGAGATGCTGGAACTGGGGTATGTTTGGCATTTACATGTGAAAAAGGACTTGAACAATAAACTGATTATACATTTTTGATCAACAGTAGAAACTAGAAACCCTGACAGAGTATGCCAGGCAGATCCACAGCTGACAACCTTGCAAATAAACTAATTGATGCAGTGGAGACCTGCAGGAAATGTAGCTGCCAACTCTCCCATATGGATGAACAGGGGACATAGTTGTGTGTTTTGTGCACACAATGCAGTTGATGTTTTTTGCGTTGGGTTATCGTTGTAAACACAGCACTCCTGCATGAAAGGCACTAATCTTGTCAGTTAACAGTTTATTAAACAACTAACAATGTCTTCACTGCTGAATTTACAGTAGGCAAGCCAACTGCAGCCTTATTCCCTTCACAATATTGTTAACAAACCACAAATTATGATCTGTACTTTTCTCTTTTTCACTGATTGTTACCATGGATCTTAGTCCTGCAGTTCACCTGACTAACTTTTCATGTTAAAAATAAGTCTCTTTATTTTTGTGAAAAGGCTTAATTTGCATTAAACTGATCTCAGAGCATTATCACGACTGGCTTAGCACTTCAGACCAGTCAAAAATCTCCCACAGTTAGTTATCTTTACCGTCGGAAATAGTTGACATTAAGCTTCTGAAAACGCAGACGTAGCCGATATTTGTTAACATCAAATGTTGGGACACATACAGCGGAACATTACGCAATCTCTCAGCTCAACATAGCCCACCCTCCTCCATGTTCAAAGTGCATTGATAACAAGGGCAAATGACTTGGTTCTCACTTAACATGTTGCAAACACTCAAAAGAGGAGTCTAACTTGTTTTGTACTGAGACCATTTTGGGAAAAACAACAAACACCAACAGTTTACACACTGTCCTTATTCCTGGAATAGCCTGCAACATACTCTGCGGCTGATTCAATGGCCCGGCTTCCAGGACAAACTGAGTTAGTTATGTAGGACACCAGGAGCATGGTTGTTTACTTGCTTTGGCAGGTCCACTCTAATTGGAAGTGATCCCCTCACCCACCACATCTTGCTGAGATAACAGAGTGGGTCCTGCTATGCTAACTTATTCAACCACTTTGCCTCACGATCTGATCTTTGAAACATGTAACAAAACGGACATGTTTCAAAATCAAACACGATTCACTGTATCAACATGAAATGAGGACATTATTGTTGCTCTGCCTCCTGTGTGTTGTTTTTTTGGAACAGGTACACATGAGGGTAGTTCTAGGACATTAAATACCACTCTGGTCAGTTATTATGCATCTATTTAAAAATCCTGGTGATTGCTCAACACCAAAACTTTCCCTAAAATGTAAAAGAAAAGGGAAGCGAGTGTTGTGTATTAACTAAGGTTTCTTTCCTAAATAATTAAACTAGAAAAGACAATTATGTTAATTGGTAGCTAAATATTGCAGCAGTTAGGGACTGACAATAAAACAAGAGCCAGAGAGATAGAACAGACAGGAGACAGGAGGCAGGGCCAGTGCGCCAGCGATCCAGCCCAAAATCAGAGCTGATGCAGACCCGTCTGCTCAGCCCGGGGCGTCCCACAATCACAGCCATTCAGGGCTCCTGGAATGTATCCCCTGGAAGTTCAGGCAGGTCAGCTATCTCTGGAAAATAAGCTGCTCCCTTGTTTCCAGGCACTGCGGCAACCAAACTACAACCCCCAACACACACACACGCCCCATCCCAAACCTGACTCTCCATCCCACCCTGTCCTCACTCCCTCCCCCTTTGTGTTTAACTAAACACGTGTGTATTCAGACTCACGAAACCTTTGGACAATTTGATGTCACCAAACTCTAGGCATGAAAAACCAGAGCCCTCATAGCTTAAACTGTAAAGTCATGAGCAACAGTGGAGGTTTGTTCATCTGCCCGGCATTCAACACTAACACTTGTTCGACTGAACAAAAGGACACACTGCAAGTGTCTCTTCACAAAATTACTCTCCACCAGTCCAACCATCGTTTTCCAAACTGCAGGAGCCACTGCACTCACCCCACTTGGTGCTGTTGAATTCTCTCTCTCTCACACACACACACACACACACACACACACACACACACACACACACACACACACACACACACACACACACACACACACACACACACACACACACACACACACACACACACACACACACACACACACACACACACACACACACACACACACACACACACACACACACACACACACACACACACACACACACACCCTTTCAGAAAGCTTCCACTCAGATTACAACTTTATGTGACATTCGATGTCTGAGGAGAAATTAATCTTGTGGTTATTTGAGTTTCCACAACAGCATGGTGACTTCATGTGTTTGCTATCAGACTTGTGGAGGATGTTTGTCCATTTGGCAGCTGGTTTACTTCCGTTTTTTTGGACCAAGTTCATTGGCTTCTTTGCCGATACGACTGGCAGTCTTTTAATCTGGCAGAAACAAACTAAAGTTTATAAAACATTTCTTGTTACTAGATGGCGGAAAGTTTGAATCACCCTACTGACTAGGAACAATGACCTTCCACTAGGCTCTTGTATTTCACACTCTTTAACAGCCAAAAACAGACAGTGTCTGAACTAGGTCTTCAAGTGTGAATGTGTCGGCTATATATGCAGATAGGTAAGTCAGGGTAATGTTTAAAAGCTTACAGGCGCAACTTCACATCACCCGCAGAAGATATTCACTTGCTCCAACATCACTACAATTTTCAGCTTTTGTTCAGTTTTCTGATAAGACAGACACTCGAACTGCCTCAAGAAAGACAGCAAACCCCAGTGTCATGCTGTTGTGTGAGAGTGAGGGTGAGGGTCGGTGAAGTGTGTGCAGGCCCCAAGCACACACTTCAGATGACAGGACGACTCGAATGAAAGCAAGAATGTGTAATAAAAGGTGGAGGTATGGGGGTGATAGAGGGCTTCTTAAAATACAAATTAATCCAAGAAAAGATAAATAATTGTGTTGTCCATAAGTCATTAATGATATATTATTCATTGACATTATCAAATCAGATTACTCACTTTGATTCCAGCTCAGTTATGCTACTTTGGATAAGATGTTATAGTATATACAGTAAATTGTATCCCAGAATGAACTTCAGACTGCATTTTTCTTCATAAAGACACCACTTTTCTTTAGCTTGATAAATGTAATATGTGATGGGTTTATTTGTCTTACTTTACTTGAGAGAGATGCTAATCATTGCACGCTGAGGGGAAATCATTCTAATCTCACAGCTCCACACCCACAATGCTTTGTTCCACTTTTGTGATGGACTCCAACTCAAAACAGAACCAAACCAAGAAACTGATAGAGATTCTTCGACGACGCTCAGCTCCTCAGAACAAAGCATCTCTGACAATGGTTTGTGTCCCCTTATATATATATATATTTTTTTTTTTTGTTGTACTTGCATAGATTTATTGAACGTTAAGAGTTAACAAAGCATTTTAATTACAACTGATATTCAAAAGTTTTGGTGCAAAGTGATCAACAAGCAAAACCGTCCAGAAATTTTGGCCAGATCCAGTTTGGTGTTGACTCAACTTGCAGTTTAACTTAACTGAAAAGTGTGGCTGAAGCACCACTAGCTATGTAGCAAATCGGACGAGACAAAAAAAAACTGGACCGACCGGCCTAATGAATTGAGTCTGATTTACTGGTAAAAGGATTACATTTTAAACTTAAATTATAGCAGCCCTATGAGGGACCCCATTTCATACAGCTTTTTCTTTTTTAACTTGTGACAAGTGTGTAGTTTCAAGTATCTAAAATGGAAAAATTAGGAAATGTGCAGACAAGAATACTTTAACCCATTACAAGTCAGCAACAGTTTGTTAAACTTATGTGTCAACATGGACAGGCCTAACAAGGACTCGTCTGAGAGCCACAGAAGAAGGCAGACATCATCCTGCTGATTCAGTCTAGCCATGTCATCACTGCCACGGACACAGATAGCTTACGTGCCAGCTATCATTACTAGAGGTCTGTGTTTGTGCGCCCATTTGTCTGTCCTCTCAACCTCCCTGTTGGCCCTGTCCTGTCCTGCTGCCAGCATCACCATAGCGACACAGACAGCCACTGATGTCACGCCTCTTCCACACACAAATACAGGAATGATTAGGGAACGGGAACTGGCGGTTTCTTTCATGAAATCAGTGACACGCACAAGTTTTTGCTCTCAGCACACAATCAACCCATGTGTAATGCTGTTGGACTAAAGTCTCTCGGTAAACAATGAATAGCCTCAGGAAAATCTAGGCTATGAGTAACAAAAATCAGGCCTTAACCTCCTAAAGCACACACACACAAATGCTTCCTCCTCCGGCAGTACCATTCATAATGACCACTGAAGAACAGAACAGAGCACACTTAGGTATGAATACAATTAATTCAGGATAGACAATGCATGTATGTGTAGTGTGCGTGTCCTCCAGCTCCCATCTAGGTAATTCTTAATTCAAACATCACCTCTCCAACACTTCTCTGCTTGCTTGTAATGGCAAAGAGTGGCAACACTTCAGCTAAAGCTATGTGATGGCCATCTGACAGACCCTAAAAATAGCTACTCTGTTTACATTATAAGAGTACTGTAGGAGAGTGAAGTGGAGTTGGTATTTACAAGGTATAAAGTTGGGAGGCTGGGATTGCTCCCCACGGTAAGTTGGCTAGCCGTCTCTACTAGACAGACAGCAGAATTTAAAAAAAACTCCTACATTTGGGGAGTTATTCCCTTGTCAGCTACCAAGCACAGCTACTGTATGTGTTGTAACTTTTTCAAATGCTTGTTAACACACCCAAAACAAACAGTCTGTATGGTCAAATGGAGGCTTGGGGGAGGGGGATGTTTGTTTGTAAAGAGGAAAGTCAATATGCATAGTTTTTTGGGTTGCCCATCATTGACAAAGACAGAATATCCTGTCTATCCTTGAGTACAACCAACAATGTTATAGTTAGTGTGCCTAATTTTGGCACTGGTGAAAGGAGAAGCTTGGTGTGTGACCACAGTGCAGAACAATGCAAGAATGAAGTTTAATATGAGGGTAAACTTCCATATACACTTACTATTTCCAAAAGGTGCTGCTCCAGGTTAAGACTATCTTATTTTGCTTATAGATTCAGGCAAAGTGATGAATACTATAATATTGCTTGATGGCCCATATCTGAACACAAAAAACCCCAGCTAAACAACATTTATGGAAGTGGAATCATTTCACAAATATATATTCTAATTATACCCTCTTACCTGTCCTCATCCACATCCATTGTAATATGGATGCCAAACAGGCTGTTGACAGCAGGAGTGGGCATATTGAGACCCTGGCCCATGAAAGGCGTGATACCATCTTTTCCTGTCATCACAATGGCACTGTGAGGATGGGCATCAGACTTCTGCCTGCTATCTTCTATCTGGTTCCTGAAGATGAAGGGAAGGCCTGTTGCTCCTCCGTGGGCTCCATAGGGCATGACAAGTCCTCCCATGCCAGGCGCCTGACTTTGCACTCCTGGAGGGGTGTTGGTGGTACTGGGCACTGTGGCAGGTGCGTTCTGGATACAGCTCTGGGAGATGGTGGAAGGTGCAGGGGCTGTGCCTAACCCTCCTGAAGGCTGAGTCTGGCTCACATGCTGTTGTTGGCCACTTCCTGTGAGGATGGCCGCCATGGCTGATGCATTTCCTACTTGCAGCAGAAGACTCTGGACTGAGGCTGCCACTCCGCCAAGCCCTTGGGCTCCTGGACCAGCATGGGTGATTAGAGACGATGGTACCTGGCTAGTTGGAGGCCCCACAGGGAGAGCAGACATGGGAGGGTTCTGAGTGCTTGAGACAAAGTGCTGCTGACTGTAGTCCAGCTGACCAGTGGAGAGGCTAGTAGAATGAGTAGAATAGGCAAACTGCTGGGCCTGCGTGGCAGAAGGCATAATGGGAGTTGCCTGATGCATGGCACCATGGTGCACACCATTGAGGGTGTTAGAGAGGAAGTTCTGGGGAGCAATAGGCTGCATATTGACCTGAGCCTGTTGTGGTTGCTGTGATGCTTTAGTTGTATACCCTGTGGGCTGGAAGGCACTTGCTCCGCTCCCTAACTGAGGAGCCAAGCTGTAGCCTTGCTGCAGAGGCTCTGAAGGGTGGGTGTGGGCGGGGTGCGTGGCGGAGTAGCCACTGTCCGTGGTGTTCTCCAAAGTCTGTGCAGAAAAAGCACTGCTCGTGACCACAGAGTTACTGGTGGGCCCTATCCCACTGTCTCGGTCTATACTGTGATCAAGGGGTACAGTTGGCTTTATGCCATCAACAGTTCGATTAACATTTGAATCTGAATCTCTCTCATAGAACTCAGTGCATGTCCACCTGCCCCGTCTGAAGGGTTCTCCAGTACCATGGTCAAGTTTAATGACCCTGAAACGGGAACTACAGCTGGTATTCACGGGAGCTGTGTGAGATACACTGGTAGAGATAGTGGCAGCAGAGGCTGTATTGTTGACTGACGGGTGGGAGGCTGAGTTCGGGACAAAAGGTTGAGTTGTAGCTGGCACAGGCACTCCTAAATGTTGTGGAGTGGCACGACCAGTGCCTATCATTTTATAAGAGAGACCCCCGTTTACAGGGGCCGGGGTGGGCGGCTGGCCTTCCTGAGGCTCTCCTACGTTGTTTAAGGTTTCCTCCGATGAACTCCTCTCACAAACCCCGAGATCCGGCCGACAAACGTCAAATATTTCCGACGACACGTCCTCTGTCCGAGACTCGTCTGGATCGTCGAGGCTTTCGGTGTCGTCAGTGATGCTGCTGGCCGCCACCTGAGCCTGCGTTACACTCGTGATCTGGAAACAACTTTTCTTCTTCGCCGGCATTTTCGACATGTTGGCTACCTGCGTGAAGTCGGTCTACTTCCAGATAACACAAAGTGCTGGACTAATGTCCTGCGAAGTAATTCACAGCTGAGGGATATGACACAGACACGTACAATCACAGGACGTTTCCATTCCGTACCTCTTCCTCCCTCTTGTCGGAGAAAAGTGTCACAACCAAAGCCGAACCCCCCAAAACTCCCGAAACGTTCCGCGGTGTCCGGTCACAGCACGCGGGTGACTGATGCTCCTATTACGGCCTCTCTGACACCCAGTCGGCCTTCCCAGTGTCCCGACAGCAGAGTTGCAAACAGGCCCTTGTCAAAGTTCTTGTTCAGCAGCTGCTACCGGTACTTTAGTCTGAGGCGGGCCCGGTCTCGCAGCCCACTCTTCTCTCTCAGCTATATATATTTATCACCGACTTGCTAAGTTAGCTGATGTTAGCTAGTTTCCCCTACCTCAGTGCCAGCATGTGGGAAAACATGATGTAAACAAATCCATTGGCTTTCCAAAAAGAGTATATAATCCAGCGGTAGACAGAGAAAACCTCTCAAAGTCTGTAAAGTTGTGCCTCTCGTCGTGCGGACAGCTCACTTTTGGCAGCTGCTCTTAGCAGCTAGCTGACAGATAACCACTTTACCACAGCGGCAGAAAGCTAACGCGTAGCTAACTCCTGCCTGCCGCTCTCCTAACCCAACCACTCGACAAGATGGCAAGAGCGAGGTGCATCCTGGGTATTGAGGTCAAACTAGTTTTCTGTTATCTCAACCATTTTTTTTTACAAATCAACAATGCCACATACTTATATTATACAGTCCGCTCGTGAAGTTGTTGCGGCTATATTTAAAATAGCTTAGTTAGTTTTTATGTGACTAATAAATTGTCTCTGAACGAGTTTGGTCGTCGTCACTTCCGGTTAACGTCCCACGGGGTAGAAGCAGGAAAGAGATCGCCAGCAGTCGGCAGATGTTAGTCATGCTGATGTAGGAGTTTATAATTTAGAAATTGTACATTCGGATAACCTCATGAATTACGAATACAGTTCAACAAGTATAATATTCTCTTTATTGTGGTTTATAATAAAGGCCATCATCTGAAACAATTAACAATTAATAATTAAATGGACCGTAGAATGTCTAATCTCTCCTGACAGAAGAAGCAGTTGGTTTTCGGAAACGCCTGACTCATTTATTCAGACTTCAAGCAACAGAGTCATAATCTTATTGCTTACTTGGCATATTTTTACTTAGTTTTTACTTAAAATAAAACAATAATTTCACATTGCTGGATGAAAATCTGATGTATAAATGTGTAATGCATAAAAATGAATGATGTATTAGCCATAGCAAAGCAGTGTCAACTCATCATCTGTCTTGTGTGAAAGTCAACTTATTTTCAGACACCAGCACACCTCGCCCTTTCAGTGTAAAGATGGTCTGAAAAAGCTGAAATACATATATCAACAAAACCATTGATAACATCAGGATGTTCCCTGTCAAAGTAATATTCTACCAACTATACCATTACAGACACATTCAAAACACTGGTTCAGCACATTGCCATATCGAACCAGTTAGTAATATAGACAGATAGTATGGCCCATGACGGTTGTGACCCCTAAGGGTAAAGCAAAAAACAAAGCACATTCAGTTATCAAATGTAATTCATTCCAGTCTATGTTTAGTATTTGCAATAATTATTAATAATTTGGAGAGTTTTTTCCTCCAGTTTTAACTAAGATTCGTGCATGTGTTATGTGATTAGAGGCCAATGTAAATGAATATATATTAAATATGTTCCCTACCAACAAAGAAAATGTGTTCCTGAGAAACCTTTATGGTTTCCTCCGAGGTACACCCCCATATGTCTGTTTTGACTCGGCATGAAGACTGTATGATTACTGTACCTTCCTTCCATTGAATTTGTTCAGTTGACATTTGACCCCTAGTCTTGCTTTGGTAGGATAAGAAGATTCACCATACTATAGTTTATAACTATAACTAGTAAAACTGAGTCTCGAACTGCAGCACACACACTCAAGCAAGACAAAACTATTTGCAATTTGGACAGAAATGGTTACGGTTGGGGCCTGTAAAACACCTCTTATTAGGGGATTGTAATGCATCTTTAAGACACTGCCAGGTCTTTTCAAAATATACACCTTTATTCATACTGTATGACCACGATGACTCATGATTTTGGCAGCTTGCATAACATGGAAGGTGTGAATGACGCACAGAGGTTTAAATGTTTTGGACTTCTCAGCATTATTAAAATTGATGAAACCTGTTGAATAAGAGGATTTTTTTTTTTTAAATAGCACTTTTAGTCCTTAAAGTAACTTGTTTACCTTATTACACCCACACTATATTAATTACATTAATGCCTTATTAGCAATGAGCTTATGATAGAGGTTATTGCTTCAATAAAGACAATTGAAGGCTTGTGATAGACAGTAAGACAATTTGTCACAAGGTCAATACATGATACAAAGAAAAATAAATGAGTCATGATGTTGGCCTATTTTTTGGTCAATTCTGATCGCGGTCAAGAAGCTGTTTTCTCTTTAATTGCCTTCTCTAAAAACTGTTGGTAGAGGAATATTTTCTGATTAGCTGTTTTCTGATGAGCCACAAATTATTTGTTTTTAGTTTATACCCTGATCCAACCACAGATCAGGACTTTAGAAAAAAGTTTCCCTGTGGGGTATATTGGTGGCCTTGGGGGTTTAAAAACATGTAATCTCACAGTCCTCAGTTAGAGTTAACATGCAACACCATCTATCATTTGACCCTCATGCCAAAATACAGAACTGCAGTTGTGGACAATGGCAATAAAAAAATATATATATATGAAGAAGAAAGTGTTAAAATTAGGTATTGTGTATCACTCAATGACAGACTCAAACATGTTAAACCAATAAGTCATCTTCCCATTATGTCTGTCTTTATTTACTGCATTCTCATTGGCAATACACCTAACTGTAGTGTTTTCACCCATTTTATAAACGGTTGATGAATTGAGAGGTTGAAAATAGCTTTGCCATATTATTCACCAGATACGACTGACTAATCATTGAATTACAGTTACATAATTTCCGGATGCCAACTCACAAGGTCTGTCTGATGAAAACAATTTCATGCAGTCCTCAGATAAGACAGAGGAGACGGAAAACAACTCAATCTAGATGTTGGCTGACACGGTAATAAAATACCCAATTTCATTTGCATTCCTGCTGCATTTCATAAGGGGTGGAAAAACAAATAAAAAAACAAATACAATGTCGAAAGATCATGACTTTATTATTGAAATTGAAAGTAAGATTACTCGTGTGTAAAGTTTTAGGGCTCTTTTGAAGACTGTGGCTTTTTGATTGAAAGCATTTATTTAGCAGTTTGTCTAAAAAAGTACCACAGTGGGGAAAAAGCTACTGAATTACAGCACGCTTTAAATAATCCTGAAACATTATTTCTTACTCCTCTCTTATGGACCTGGATATAACTCCTGAAAACAATGTTGCAACATCAGCTCCAACGAGACCCAGCCCCAGCCAAAGTGTTTGTGTAGCTGGACGTGTTTATTTGCTCTGGTCTGAGGGCGAAGACTAACAGGCTGTGCTGCGGCACGTCACAGTCCAGCTTGCTAGGTCCACTTTCAGTGTACCACCGCAGTAACAAGACAGGCGTTGTACCACTGTATTTTGGGTCCCGGGGTCCTGGCCAGCGGTCACTCTCAGCAGCCCAACCTGGGAGACCTCTGGCCTTTGGCAAAGCAGCGTGGTGCCTGAGAGTGCACGATCAACAAACAGAGTGACCAAACATCACTCAGCACTTGCTAAAAAAAGGGGTTCCCAAGGGAAAAGGGCACAAGGAGTTGGTTCAGGGCAACTTGACCAGCCTGAAACTGAATAATGAAATATGCACGTGAACCTTGTGTATGGTTTCAGCTTTATTGGTCTTCTTTTTCCAGAGAAACATACGTTGGCTTGTTAGTTTTGACCTGAACCAGCCTGTGTCTGACTGTGAATAATAGTAAGTGTTAAATAATGTTAAATTAATTTATGTGTGTGTTTCAAGGTGGAGCTTTAACCCTTCTTCTTCCACATAAGCCTCTTTTTAGCTCCAAATATTTGCAACTTACAGAACAAGCTTTGAGTTAAAGTCTGGTGTAGTTTTGAAGTTTTGATGGGTGTATTTTTTCTGTTGAGCTATGAATGTTCCTCCTGTTATTTTTCACTACCTCATGAATTCCTTCAGAATAAGGCTATTGAGGATTCATAGTTCAGTTATTACAATGTCCTGAGATTACATAATACTGCCTGTGAGTAATGTACTGCAATGTGCATTGTAACTGACTGTAGAGGGGGGAAGAAAGAGCCTCCAAAGACTGGTGCAACACAGACTTGACAACATGTTGACGCTTAGCAACTTCTTTTAACCTTTTTATTTCTGCAACATAAATGGGACAAGACTAGACAAGTGTAAAATTAATAAATAACCATGAGACATATATATATTGACTGACAGATACTCACGGAGGAACACAAGATCTCCAAAGAAACCGTATTTCCCACTGGACGGTTTGTCCCTAAAGTTGCAACTACCAGTGAATAGACCTACGTCAACAGGCAAATTAGAAAGATGAGAAGTTATGATTGTGCCATCAAGATGTGAATCATTTCTGAAACAGCTGCTTGTGTAACATGTATTTATATAAGTGCCTTCAAAGACAGGTTCACACACTTAACTTCATGACATTACATGTTGGCATCACAAGGGAAACGGATAAGAAGGAAAAGGAGAGGAGCTGTTTAAAGTAGAAAAGTACAGGCATTTAATGGCACAAGGAACATAGACATGGCTTGTCCAGCTACTTTAAAGTGTGATGCTCTTCCTCAGACAGAGGGTTTTAAGTTGCTACAGTGTAAATTAAAAACTGAAATGGTCAATAATACAGGCCTAACATCTTATAATGAGAGCAACAACAACATTGCTTGACAATTAGCATGTGTTTAAATGCCCTAATCATCAAAAATCACCAGCTACCAAAACAAGGAGTACAAAGTTCATGGTTTTGGAGTCTTAAAAGTCTTACAACACAAAAAATAATGGCAATTACCCTGAAAATGAAGGGGGGGGGAATAAGCACAGAGAAGGTGAAACAACATTCCTGGTGGAACAGATTTTGCTGTTATCCCCAATGAAGCAAGTTCTGATTCATTGTTGAAAACTGCCTACTCTACAGACAAAAACAATAGAAATCTCCCCCAATTTAAGCACTTGGCACATCTCTCTTCAGACAGATTGAGTGACATTAGGTGAGTGTTTATGTGTGTGAGAGAAAGAGAGACAGTTTCTAAGCACGGAAACAATATTGTATGCTTACACACCCACATATAGCAGAACGTGTATATTTACACAGGAATGTGTGCCGAAGTGAAATATTAACAAAGGAAATCTAAGAACCACTTGACCTGGTTCCTCTTTGAATTTCTTGTTAAAACTACATGACGTGATGCAGGTGCCTGGACAGAGAGGGATTAAGAAGAGGAAAAATATAAATGTTTTCAGTGGAAAATGTGCAGTGATTTACTTCCACTCTGCCTCCATGCTCCTGGTTAGATTCTTATCCCGATCCTTCAGCAGAAATATATTTTGCTCAATGTGTTTTGACAGATAGAGCTTGTTCCAAGAAATAATTTGCATCGCTGTCTATTTGACAGATAGAAAGAACTGTGAAAAGACTTACAAACTTGTATAATTCATCCATTTCCTCTTAAGTGAATGTCATGTATGTATTAATTTAAACTCTGATCTCACTGTCACTTGTCTTTGTCGACAGACCCCCGAAAACACTTTCATGAAGTAACATCAATTCATTTATAAGCACGTAAAAACAATCCTCTTTTATGTTGTCAGAAGTCTGAAGTAATCAAATTCAACACTGGAGGTTGTGTTATGTGTCTTGAATTATCTGTTTATAAATAATAATACTTGTGTTGTCAATAAATCCATCAGTTACATTTTCATTGGTTCAATTTATTGACATAAAAATGCCAACATAGGAAAAAATGCCCAATCAGAAGTTACAGGAGCCTTACATTAGTTTTAAACTTCTTTACTTAATCTGGTTGACATTACATGAATGTAATCTTTAACTTTTTGCCACGGTAAGGGAATGGCTCTCAAGATTGCAATGTTGGTCACTCCACCCCTTTGGTCCAGACTGAAATACCCAAAAAAATGTGGTTTATGACAAATTATTTGCTGAACTAATGACATTTTCAGCAATATCTACTGTGTTTTGTGCGAGTAAGCAAACGTTAGCATAGTAACAGCTAAAGTAAGATGTGAACGTGGTGAGCATTATATCTGCTCAACATGATAGCCAAGTCATTGTGAGCATGTTAGTGTGCTGACGTTGGCGTTGACCTCAAAGTACAGCCTCAGATAGCTGCTCGCGTCTTACTTGCTAACTTAATAGAAGTATTCCTTATGAAATAATTACTCTTATATTGTAGAGTGTGGTGGAGAATCAGAACATTTTCCTGTGACAGCTCCTACAGAGCTTTACAAAAAAGCATGAAACTTACTCTTGTATATTTGTAAAACAAGATTGAAAATGAAACATAAAGCTCTCGAAGTCCAATACACAGTTTGATGAGCAAGACTTCACACAATGTTGTTTTAAATAGATGATTCAGTATAAGAATTTCAATTGTAATTGAAAAAAGTTAAATTAATTTTCCGGTCTAATTTGTGCAGCAGAAGACTGTTGTCTCATTTCTCTCAGAGAAAAACATGTTTTTTTGGCTTCAATACTTTCAACTGAATAGAATTAGCAAGCAGCCATAGTAACAGTGTTTGGTCAAAAATTATAGAAAGCAAAGTTTACATTCAAGCTTATGTCACGCCACCTTGATCAACTGCTCATAAAAGTGTCGATACAGTTACAGATAAGTGGGTCAGCACCACCCAGTGACTCAGAGTTTTGCCTTGAGCAAAATGCGCAAGCTAGATTTCAAAGATAGATATATGTAAACGTATTTAACCATTACCCTGCAGCAGTAGCACTGAACAGCATTGAAGAAAAGAGAATTATGGAGAGCTGAGAGCAAATACTTGATCTTAAAAATATAGCTGTGATCTTTGAATAAAAAATTATTGATAAAATCTAATTCAGCCCACTATGGGCTGAGACCGCATTGGTAACGAAGCACAGACCTAAAAAACGCAAAATACAATGAAATCTATGTCAAAATTACATCTCGCACTTTTATCTAGTTGTCCTTTCCTGCTTCCCCTCCTCCCTTTGTTATAAGTTTAACTCCCTCATATGACCTTTGACCTGACAGACATAATTTCCCCAATCTTCTCATTGTATTCCAAATCCTGAGCAACTCATTTTCATAATTGGCAGGCTTGAAGGAGATTATTGTGTCTTGTTAGTGTAGCCAACAGGAGGCTTAACATGAGGCCAACCAACACTGGACATAAACAAATAGAACAAGTACTGTAGAGGTCCATGTGGTCAGTGTGCAGAGGGGGACAGACTGGGTTTGAGACTTTTTAACTCTATGTTGCAAACTGGAGGGGCATCAGGAGGCAAATTATTAATATATACATTTTAAGCATGGGCACAGTGCTATAGCGGTTGCTGCTTAATGCCATTGTTAACGTTAGCCCCTTGTCAGATCAGATCTTGTCAGGCATCTTTTATTTGCTCCCCAAATGCCCTTGTTGGAGTAATATTGTTATGTGGGGCTGCAAACAGGACACTGGACCCAAACGCCGTCAACGATGGAAAAGCAACTTTATTGCTAAACAGGATTCCAAAAACAGGCTTCAAAAACCAGGATACAAAACACGCACACAAGATCTTACACTATCTAGACAAGACGAACCGACAAGGGGGAATGACATGAACAGGACTTAAATACAGAGGGCTGGTGCAGGTGATTGGACACAGGAGGAAACAATCAGGGACAGGGCAGACAATCACAGGGACAGGAAGTACAGAGAAACAGAGGACACGAGAGACAAGGACTTCAAAATAAAACAGGAAACACGACACTACAGATCCTGACATAAACCCCCCCCCCCCTCAAAGGGCGGATTCCAGACGTCCCAACACAGTCCCCCAGGGTGGGTGGAGGGGAGCCGGAGGCGGGACCAAAAGCATGTCAGAAGAAGTCCGGGGGACGGGCCGGAGGACTGACCACCAGGAGGACTGACCTGCTCCGGAGGACGGGCAGGAGGACGGCCACCAGGCAGATAGACCTGCTCCGGGGGACGGGCAGAAGGGCAACCACCAGGCGGACGGAAGGACTCAGGAAAACCGGGCTCAGGGGAACCGGGCTCTGGAGCCGTAGGCCGTGTCAAAGGAAGCGGCCAGGGTGGCGACCGAAAACAGGGAGCCTGAGTCGGCCGGGGCGGTGACGTGACCCAGGGTACCGGGGTCGGCCGGGGCGCCGACGGGACACGAGGAGCCGGGGTCGGCGGGACGCGAGGAGCTAGGATCGGCCTAGGCGCCGACGGGACACGGGGAGCTGGGATCGGCCGAGGCGCCGACGGGACACGGGGAGCTGGGATCGGCCGAGGCGCCGACGGGACACGGGGAGCTGGGATCGGCCGAGGCGCCGACGGGACACGGGGAGCTGGAGTCGGCCGGGGCGCCGACAGGACACGGGGAGCTGGGGTCGGCCGGGGCGCCGACAGGACACGAGGAGCTGGAGTCGGCCGAGGCGCCGACGGGACACGGGGAGCTGGAGTCGGCCGGGGCGCCGACGGGACACGAGGAGCTGGGATCGGCCGGGGCGCCGACGGGACACGAGGAGCTGGGATCGGCCGGGGCGCCGACGGGACACGAGGCGCTGGGATCGGCCGGGGCGCCGACGGGACACGGGGAGCTGGAGTCGGCCGGGGCCCCGACGGGACACGGGGAGCTGGGATCGGCCGGGGCACCGACGGGACAGCATCGGCAGGAACCGGCGTGGACTGCGGCCGAAGTAGGACCCTGTCTAACGCCTGGAGGGACTCCATCATGTCCCGGAAAGCATCCTGGGACAAGGCAAAGGAAGCAAGGGCCGGCCGGAAGTCCAATAGGTCCCAGGAAGTTGGGGTTGGCCGGAACACGGAGGCTGTAACAGGAACGGGCGAGGGCTGCAGCACGGAGGCGACTGCGGGAACCGGAGTAGTCTGCGGCACAGAGGCGGCAGCCGGAACCCTCCACCGACACGGTCCGGAGGTTTGCGACCCCCACTCCGGGGCTGGGCCTGGGTGACCTCTGCCCCTGGGGCTACGAGGCCCCCCATAAGCCAAACGGGTCCCGTTGAAGGGGTCTGGTGCCGAGACCCTATGGGGGTTGTAGTTCCCCTTCTGGAGACTACGAGGACCCCCATAGGCCAAGCGGGTCCCTTCGAAGGGGTTTGGTGCCGAGATCCTATGGGGGTTGTAGTTCCCCTTCTGGAGGCTACGAGGGCCCCCATAGGCCAAGCGGGTCCCTTCGAAGGGGTTGTAGGCTGGGTCCATTCTTGGTCGGTTCGTTCGAAACGGGAACACTGGGGTCGGTTCGTTCTGTTATGTGGGGCTGCAAACAGGACACTGGACCCAAACGCCGTCAACGATGGAAAAGCAACTTTATTGCTAAACAGGATTCCAAAAACAGGCTTCAAAAACCAGGATACAAAACACGCACACAAGATCTTCCACAATCTAGACAAGACGAACCGACAAGGGGGAATGACATGAACAGGACTTAAATACAGAGGGCTGGTGCAGGTGATTGGACACAGGAGGAAACAATCAGGGACAGGGCAGACAATCACAGGGACAGGAAGTACAGAGAAACAGAGGACACGAGAGACAAGGACTTCAAAATAAAACAGGAAACACGACACAACACTACAGATCCTGACAAATATATGTATAGTACTCTTTCTATCACTGCTGCTTTACAATTGATTCTGTTATTTTCAGTTGTTCAATGATCAGCTTACTGCTTACCAAGCTACCCACTATCTGAGGCTAATGTCTTGCTAATACAAAGTCCATTCCATTCCAATATCTTTAACCCCTTATCCTATTCAGGGTCGTGGGGAGGCTGGAGCCGATCCCAGCTGACAATTGGGCGAAGGTAGGGTACACCCTGGATCCTGGAACCTGAACACCTACAGGCAATTTAGTGTCATCAATCAAGCTAAGTTGATGAGTCTTTGGACTGTGGGAGGAAGCCGGAGAACCCAGAGAGAACCCACGCTGACACAGGGAGAACATGCAATTTCCCACACAGAAGGGGCCAGCCCGGGAATTGAACCCCTCTTGCTGTGAGGCGACAGTGCTATCTATCCACCATGCCACCGTGCAGCCCAACATCTTAAGTAACTGTTGAATTACTGTTTTGTATTGTACTCTTTTTACTTTAATTCTAGTGGACTCTTTGTATATGTTTACTACATTATTTAGGGTTTTGCTCTTCTTTCTTCTTATTCTTCTTCTTATCAGACAATGTTTAACTAGTGATCATTCTTCTTCCTGGTATGAAGCTCAGCATCACCAAATTTGATGGCAAGTTTTATGAAGTTAGTTGTAGACATCATTTGCTGCATAATGCAGTTCAAATCAATGTATTTTTTTTCAGAAGCACAGGTAGCTTACAGCTCAATAAGTGGCCTCAAGTGGCATCATGTGTGTCATTTGATAACTGCTCTTCAGTTACACACAGTTTAAATCAACATCCTTTCACACCCTACAATTATTTATTATTGGTTCCTGAAGAATCCTTTGATATTATTGGTCGTAAACTATCTGCCTTTTAGCGTTTTATGTTGTTTCCTTTCTAGCCTGAGGCTGACTTTTTGTGTTGCCAAGTGTTTCCTAACCAGTGGCTCTAGTGCACCATCTGCGTCACACTGTGCTCATGACTCAAACACATAAAGCAAAGCTGCAGTTAACAATCACGGCCACAAGGTATCGTCACTGAGCAGTAAAACAGTAGTGCAGATACTATGCTGTACTATGCTGTAATATAATGTACTATCTTTCTATCTATCTATCTATCTATCTATCTATCTATCTATCTATCTATCTATCTATCTATCTATCTATCTATCCGATTCAACCTACAAAGGTTTACAAAGGGAATACAATGCTTGAAATTGTAGACTATAACAAAATAAATAGTGAAAATAAATTAAATCTATAAGAATAAAGTAGCCAATATATTGACAAGATGAGATATAGTTGTTTAGCAAGTCATTATTTGGATTTGCAAATGATAGATAGTCTTTTAGGAAGACATTAGCGGTGGCTTTGAGACATGTGTGTTGATGTGAGTACACCTGTGGGTGTTTCATATATGACCTGTAAACACGTGTCCATATCAGTGGGTGTAGAGGTCAAAGGTTGAACTCTGAAGTGTGGACTCAGTTTATCATTGACATAATATAAAACACAACACGTGCACACCTGACCGGGGGCATTTGGACATATGTTTACTGCAGGACTAATCAAATGAGCAGTAAAATAAACAAAACAAATGCAATTCAGTGGCACCTCTCAATTTATCCGAGAGGATTTTTAATTTCCCATTAATGAACAGGTTTAATTTATTTTCAAGAAAATCCTGTTACGAGCATCACTAATCTGATTAACGTTTTCGTTGATCACTTGATGAGTTTGACATTAAATGCTTGGTTGTCGCTGTAAATGGTGGATGCTTCTGTTCCAACTGCAACACCGTGACAGGGAATTTAGCTGTGCTCTTTGACCGTCATATGGGGGATAGTGTCATCAAGAGAGGAAAACATGTGTGTATTGGAAACACTTCATTACAGATATAAAATATGTCAGTAAATATTGTGTGAATCTTTAAGCTTTTACGTGTTTTTAAAAGGCGGTTGCTCATTAAGTTGCTTAATGAGACTACAAAATGGTGTCACGCCGACTAATTTGCATTTGCAGCCTTGTTGTGTATCCTCGCACTCGTGCTACCATGGTGTTTATCCAACTTCAGCTTTTTACTTGCCGATTGCATTCACCCTTCAAAAAGAAAAGAAAAGGGGGTGTTCATTTGTGAAGACTATCTCGTGCTCCTTTGGATCTGAACAGTGGAAACTGAGATGAATGTACTGGAAAATGATATACTTACTGTCACAGTCTCATTTTTTCTACAAACAAAATGTATGCCATTGCAATAATTAAGTTAAAGAGTTAAAATCATGATAAAAAAACATCATTAAGTAGTTGAGAGAGACTTTCAGTAAAGCAGTGAAACTGATCAGACCATGAAAATGTCCGTCCAGAGTGAGACTCACTTTATCCTTCATCCCCCATGAATCATGACTATTCATTTGTGCAGAACAGTGGGGCTTTATATCCAGTACATGATCATACCACACTACCCGAGTATGAAGGACTGGGCAGTAGCTTGTAGATCTGCATAACAACAACACTGTGCTTCCTGATAATTTATTCCTGTTAAATGTATTTAGAAAATGCTTAAATAACAATAAAAACAGGGGAGCTCCTTTGTTGTTGTTTTTGTACTGTAACTGACCTTCTTAAAGAAAAACAAAATGTGGGTCTTGGATGATCCAGAAGTATTCCTCAATATTTTTTTATGGTGAGAGCAAAACAAAAAGAGAGGTTTAAAAACCAAAAGGAAGAATAGGAATCAACAAGACAGGCAGAGTGTCATATCAGGGCAGCTGAAAGTGCTTTTACAACACATTTCTAGGCCCATATCCATAAAATGATTTTTTGCTTTGAGGGTGAAGGTCAACATTTCTCAATATCAGTGTATGACAAATGTATTATGATACTTTCACCATTGTGATGCAAATAAATAAGACAAAGAAGGAGGTAATTGCACTCTATTTCTTAAGTATGCTTTATTTAAATTTCTTCTTCTTCTGAATGAGGCCTTCTGACCGCATCATCGCTATTAAAATCCATACTATAAACTGGGTTTACATAAACTCACCTTATTTGTCTGTGTGTGTGTCAAGTGTCTTTATGCAAAAAAACGTGTGTGTGTGTGTGTACTTTTCAGAGTTAATTTGCATGTGTGTGTTTGACATCCACGCGCTGCAGTTGTGATTTATGAGGGTGTTCATCCATTCCACAGATGGGGGGTGAAGGCCTCTGAGGAATCAGCCTTATTGACACTGCTGTGTCTCGTATGCATACTGACTTTGCTGACCATGCAGATGGACCACCTTTGATCTCCCATGTTGACCTTTTTCAGGGGGCAAAGGTTAATGGAGCAAGGCAAGCTGTTTGTCACATGTTTTTACCCAGTTGCTGTAAACAAGAGAAATGTTATCAAATGATAATGGTGCTTTTCCAGCGGCTCTGACATTGTTGAGTGAATGTCCTTCATTTATATCCTTGAAGGGACACTTATGAAAATGTTTATGACAACTCATCTGTCAGAGCTCCCCCCCCCCACACACACACACACACACACCCTCCCCTCCCCCCCAATCATTGGCTATTGATGTCCTCTGTGTGTGGCAGACCTGGGGCCTGGTAAGGAGAGAAGAGACATTTTCTAGGAACCAAGTAGCGCCAGCTCACGATCTTCACTACCTGCTGCTGCTCAATATTTAATGCCCTGCTGAGCCACTCCAGGGAGGAATGACATTGGAAAGCTCGGTTACTTCATCATGGCCGTTGTGTTGTGATTTGTTTCACTCACACAGATAAAGCTCTGGCAAACTGTGAGGGAAAAAAATGTGGAATTCCATTAGCTTCAACACCAATTTATAGCAGCATAACTCATCATATTTAGATATAATGACTTCTCAAATGTGTAAACAAACAAATGAAAACAAAAAATATGTGTCATAATGGTGTGATTTGAGCTCAGATCACAAGAAAATTATTTATTTAGCAATATGTCTTTGGTTATTGACCTTTGTGCGTGTTCATCTGTGTGAGTTAAAAATAGGTCTATTTCTTACTTTTACACAAGACGCAGAGTGAACTAGGCTCATTCATAAATAATGTTGTCCAATTGAGGTGAAAAAGACTATTCAAGACAAAGCAGACCCTCCTGCAAAGTAATAAAGAGCTGCAGGCTGATAACTTCAAACACTGTCAGGCCACTGTGGCTCTGACCTTTGATCTCTTTCCTGTTGGTTGCTTGTCATATTGATTAACTACAAATAAAGGAGAATAAAGCTTCTGTTAACTGTGATGAGAAACACAACTAGGGAGGAGGGTTTTACAAGCATCTACATACACATTCACTGGCAAAGGCCTTACATTGTCCTTGTCGCTGAGATATCACAGGATTCTACAGATATCTTTCTTATTTTTTTCTTCTAAAATTACAATATTTGAAACGATAAGGGATAAATCTTTGGATTTTCTATATCTTTTTTTATATCTGTCCAAAAATGTATACAAATGCCCAAACCATGGATTAATTATTAAGATATTGATAGAATCAGAATCAGAATCAGAATCAGAAACTTTTAATAACCAAGTAGGTTTACACCTACAAGGAACTTAGCATGGTGGGTGGTGCAACATAGGACATCAGACAGAACAAGCAACAACAAGCAATAACAGTAGACAACAAATAAACAATCAACAAAGTGCAGACGAGACATATAATAAAATGTCAAATGTAAAATGTACAGTGTAAGATAAAGTGCAATTATAAAGTGTATGTAGTGTTTAAGTTAAAGTGACGTGTGTTATTTAAGTGTACTGAATGTGTAGCCAAAAACTATAATGATCGATTCTCTTGAACACAAGGTTTGTTTGTATCACTTAGTGCATTGAAATCATATGCTCAAACTTCTATGCACGGAAAAATATGGACACCATGTATTGAAAAAAAGAAGAAAAAAACATTTGAGACATCCTGCAGGAAAAACGGATTTTCTACTTGCTCTTGTCTATCTGTGTTATCCAGTTGTTATGATGACAACACACGATGCTAATGGCCTTGCTCAAAACCAAGCCTTTGCTAAAGCAAATAAATCCTTTCTGTATCTCCATGACTCATGTGCAGCCTGAGTGATACTATTTTGATGGAGCAGAAGTACAAAACAGATGTGGCCATGGAAACTGACAACATCCAATGAGAGAATAGGATATGGGTGTGGCTGACAAGTCCCGCTCACTTCTTTCTGATTGGTCAATTAATAACTTTTTTTCTGCACTCAGTCTTCCCAGGGAGGGAGAGACGAGAGAGAATTCACTAGAAGTTTCTATATAAAGATAAAAACTGTCACATGATGTCGGGCTTCAAAAAGACTGATGAAGGAAGCTGTGTATGTGTTCCATGTAAATAACTAACAAGCATAACCCCTGCAGTATATCTGTGAAATGTGAACTGAGCTCTGTGGCGTTAAGTCTTCTCACTAGTTGTCTACTTTCTCACTTACATTTATTTTTACATTAGTCTATTTGTAAATGATGGATTTGATGTCATTCATTGAGCGAGCGTCATGCAATTAAGAGTCAGGTTTATCTATCTGAGCAATGAAAGTCGCTGATTAATGCTGTCCATTCACTCCTTAACTGTGGTTGATTTGAACAAAGTGCTTTGCACGAGCACACCTGTTCAATAGAAGTGGCTCCCGGTGTAAACTTGTACGACGAATGGTGAAACAGCTTTTTAATACCTCACAGACAACAATGCAGCAGTGGTGCAGCATTGCCAGATGTAAAAGCTAAACTATTAAACATTTCAGTCTTTCTTTTCAGTTCAAATTTGCAAGGTTTACTTTCTGTCTTTGTGTTCTGCTACTTTCACAAATATGCACACAGATGAGAGGAGATAGAGTATATTGTTATTTAAAGGTGTTATTGTTTTATGTTTTCACACTTGTTTCATGTCTCAGTGTAGCTACTGAAAGTGATGTGCTGGTTTCTGTTTTGTTCATTTTATGTGAGCTCAAAAAAGCAAAAACTAAATAGCATTAAAATATAGGATTTTGAATAAGGTTAACAACTAACAGTGTGAACAACACCAAACGTATTTTCGTACAAACAATTTGCTCCTAAAAAAGGCCATATCCCACAATTATTCACCAATTTAGTGATACTTGGTGTAGTACACACACAGATTTTACATTATGAAGATGTATCCTAGACTAACATGGTCACAAAGAAAATGGTGAATGGAACCACACAACATCCCTGTTGCTTAACCACTGGCAGACATTCTGGATTGAAAGCTCCGATTAAAATGTAAACGTACACACATATATGGAAGTACAGCTTCTCTCTCTAATACAGCGCTAAAAATGGCAGCCTCGAAGAGTCTCCCAGAACGTTTTTCATTCAAATCTCAAATCAAAACCCACCTCATCAGAACTGCTTTCAATGTGTGATTGTGTCTTCTATGTCTTTATTGTATAGCTCTTTTATGATGGCCAAATGTCTTTGAGTATTTTGAAAAGCACAATATAAATCACATGTATTATTATTATTATTCTTTCAGGGATCTAAAATCTTGATCCTGTAAGCGAGTTACAGCATGATATCTCCTATTGTCCTTAGATATTTAAGCCATGTTTATTGGCGATCCAAAATTGATCATCAGCATAATGAGTTTGCTACTCTGTGTTTTATTCTGTGATGAACTAATGGCCTTTTGAGAGTATTTTCCTGTCTTTCAGTGCAAAATGACTGCAGAACTGCTGATTGTGTCCATGTGCAAATTTGCCTATAGCTGTAGCTATTACATGGATCTTAAAATCAAGAGCTGGATAAAACCAAACTGTGACATGAAAATAGTGGAAAGTACCAGTGGCTTCAGTGATCAACATCAGTAAAAACTAATGTGTATCAAAATCCATATAACTTGTAAATCTCAGAGATTTACATTAGCCTGAAACTATGACTTAATTCTAATGTGCAGATTTAAATCTGTGTAAATGTGTAACTGGTTCACGACTCAAAACAATAAAAACAATGGCAAGCTGTAACAAATATCTCACGTATTGGAGAAAAAAATAGTCTGTCTAGCTTTTTGTGACACGATATATTCATCCGCTGCGCGCTATATTATGCAATGAGGCAGTAGGGCGAACAACAACCCAAGCGGAGTGATTTAGTGAGGACTACACCCAAGCGCCTTTCCAAATGCAGCGGCTTTTCTTCGTTGCTTAGACCAGAAGAAAGCGGAGACGTGACGGAGTCGGGGGGGTTCTGCTAGCTGGAGGCTCGTTAAACCACTGATAATTACAGCTTCATCACTGCTTCTTCGTCGCTCAAGAGACGCCTGTGACCCTCCGTATTTGTCCATCTTTGAACTAATCTCACAAACATGTCCTGGCAAACGTACGTGGACAGCCTGATGGCTGATGGCAACTGCCAGGACGCGGCCATTGTTGGGTACACGGACGCCAAATACGTCTGGGCATCGTTTGTCGGAGGCACTTTTGCCAACATGACGGTTAGTATTCTCTGTCCGTATCAATGGTGACACGGGAGGGAAAAGTACATTTTCCACGCCGGTGCGTTTGTCTGCATAGCAAGGCCTCGTTAAATGGGGATAAGACGAGCGGTGTGTGGTTGGTACACATGGTACCCGTTGGTCACAATCAAGCTGCATTGGCACGTATGTACCGTTGCTTTTCAACCCACCACCCGTTGTAGTCGTTTTACCCGTTTCACGGTCAATTAAATCGCACGCTGTGGTCTCAATGTTAACATAATTTTGTTTTTAGAAATCACCCGTAGATAGCCAGTGTCGCGAACTCGAGCTAATGGGGCTAACGCGCTAGCTACTGTTAGCTTAAACTAGCCGTGTTTGCCTGTGATGCCGGTCCGATAAGATGAGCGAGTCGGACAAAGCACACCTGTTTTTTCTTTTTCCAGACCATTATACATTTAGATGTGTGTGTCATGTTGTGCTTCATAGTGATGTCTGTCTTAAGCTTGCAACAGTCTACCAATGGCGTTGCCGAGCAGTGTAACGTCAACGTTAATCAGCTAACTACAGCTCACGATTAGCTTACAATCAGGCCGGTCATTACCGGCTAACGCTACTAGCGCAACGTTAGCAGCGCTCACATGCGCTCTCTCTCGTTTTCACCCATTCGGCTTCTGTGAATCACAACGCCGCTGCCGCCCCTTATTTTCCAAGATGGCGGATGTACTCATTCATTTTGTTCATGGAAATGGACCGACATCGCTCTTTCTCGGTGAACAATCGGGTAGAGGTGGTCCACATTTCCCAGGGCCGATTTCTATGGCTTTAAATCGCTGCACATAGACCCGATTGTACTGCAACATGTAACTTTGTGAAAATAAACGTTTGCTCAACAATAGTCTTGGCCGCTTTCCCCGAGCCTCCATTTTGTCTATTAAATAAGGGATAATTTGTGTGAATGTGAATTTTAAAAAACAACGTAATTTTAACGAGCACGTTGACTATGAAATGTCAGCACATGCTACACACAAGTGACCTGTGAACTTGTGCCGCTGCTCTAGTGTCTGCTCGAGCTGCCGACACATTGTAGTGTTGTCCTTTTTGAACAACTCTGATAATAAAAACAATTGACATCGTCGTTTTTCCTTGTTCATGTGAACTTTGTTAACATTAAGGCAGAGTCTGCTTACCAGCTTGCGTCAGCGTTAGACATTTTTTTTCTTTCCAGTCTCGAGACCGGCTAAACACAATCGGCTAAAGCAGAAATCTAGCCAATAATCGATAAAACAGCTGTTTAGTTTTCTGGACCAGAGCATTAAACAGAAAGGCAGTGACTAACTAATTGACTGACCGGGCCCTTGCATGTCGCTAGCAGCTATGCTAACGTTAGCAGAAATCCTTTTGAGGTTCTTGTTTTTTCCTCAAGGATTTCCTGTGTGCCATGACTGTGCACTTCTGGAGTTAAGGGGCGACGCCTTTTCTGCTTGGTTGGAAAAAAACATGTTTATAAAACTACAATGCGGTCAAATATGATTATTGTTTGCACATGTAAGCAGTGGTGGTCTCAAAAGTAGAATATTAATAGATGTGCATTTTTCAGCTTTATGTTGGCAGCTGGAATGGGTGTCTGAGATTTCAGGATATGCCAACTATAGTATATTGGAGTTAACAGTTTTTTTTAAACTGATCATCTGGCGGGCTGGATATCCTCATTACTTGGTACCAACTATTCTCCTGACCAATACACCAGTTAAAAAAAACTGTAGCTTTTTATATTTAGCTTGACATGCTGTTAAAATATAATTTTGATTTCTTATTGCACAATTATGTAATTGTATGTATCAATTTGGGTAAATTAGTTGATGGCTGTCGTAAAGCCCCTTTTCTTGGAAAATAGAGACTTGAGGTTTTTTCTGAATATTTTGTACATCATCAATGATTATATATTTAGATTTGCATTTCTAAGGTGATGTTCTGGTTTCAATGTAGACATTTAGCTGCTGCACTGGAAAGGGGTGCATGCAGCATTAGGACATGCTTTAATTGCTAGATTACCAAAATTGCAACCATTTAGTGCAAGGAGGGAGAGAAAGGTTGCATTGTATTTCATATTCATTCGGCTGGGATATAGGAAATCTTCAGATGCCTACAATCTCAAATCAAGGGAAGCATAATATTCCCTAGAATATATTTGTAGACTTTTGTGCCAAAGATATCAAAATCATTCAGTCCTCACAATGCTCATTTTCTGAATTTGAATCCAACATGTACATCTTTTCAGAATGGTTTATTAAACCTTGTTATGTCTTAAAGCCACACTGGAGGGCTCCAGGGGAAGTTTTGTTAACAGTGTAAAGTTTTGAACAAATCTCAATTTAAAAATCTTTGAAATGTCATTAATATATATATATATATATATATATATATATATATATATATATATATATATATATATATACTAAAATTATGCCATGACTCAGGTGGGTCCAATACTGGCACCACTAGGCATTGTAGAGGAGAATGAGGAGCTAATAGAAGAGGCAGCATAATTGGTATAATCCACAAATTAATAAAATAAAGTCCCTTTTAAAAAAAAAAAAACTGACTTCTTGTTTTCTCCCCCTAGCCTGAAGAAATTGACGTGTTGACAGGAAAAGACCGCATGGGATTCTTCACCTGTGGGATAACCTTAGGCAATAAAAAGTGCTCCGTAATCAGAGACAGCCTCCATACTGAGAACGACTGGACAATGGACATCCGGACAAAGAGTTCAGGAGGAGAGCCCACATACAACATTTCTCTAGGCAAAGCCACCAAAGGTGAGCACCACGTTCAGTTTTACAGTTTGGTAGTGCTACAGAGACTGCGTAACCTGCTTTGACATAGTGCCATTACATTTATAAACTTATGTTGTCTATGCATGTGCGCTATATCTTGAATATGCCTTTCCTCAATATATATTGAATGTATGTAAATTACTAGATGTTGCCTTTTTAGATGCCATTTTACTATGATCAACTGCATCTCAGCTAAATGTAACCTGTACCTCTTAGTTAGAGATAAGGGGCAGATTCATATCAAAAGGGTCTTGGTAGAAGACTGTCTGTCTTACATGCCAATGGTATTGCCAATTATAGCTGTATTGCCGTTTATAATTTGAATGATATATATTTTGTTGGCTTAAGGAAGACTAGACATCTTAAAGATGAGCTAATTAAAAAGTCCTAAATAATTGATAACATGTTTCTCACATGTTCCCCTCTTCGGTATCTAGCTTGTATACAAATTGTCTAGAGATTTAATGTTTCCGTGCGCCTGTTATTAATTAATTCTATTAGTCTAGATTTTCACTGAACTACCATGCATTAAGACAAGATCTGGAAAAAGTTGCGCCATTTAAAGTAGATGAAAAGTTCATATTTGGGTAATGCTCAGCCTTAAACTTCAACATCAATTTTTCTCCGTCATACATTGAAAATGTATCTGTTGGCTGTATCTTTGATAAGCTAGATACTTGTCAACCAGAAGAGCAGTGAAGCTGGCATGTGATCTACTCTGCATAATTATAAAATACATAACATCAAATGTCACGACTCACTCTGAGATCTCTGCTGATTCATTCACAGTTAATTTATTTAAATTTACAAAAATGATATATATATATATATATATATATATATATATATATAATTTTTTTAAAATTCTGTCTCATAAACAGTGCAACAAAATTTAAACCACAAATGCCTACATTTATTATAAAACGGATTTTAAAGAACTTTCAATGCTCTTAGCTGTCAAAATGGACATTTTAGCGGCAACCATGCTTTAGCTTCTACGATCAATACCTAAATTCTTACCAATTTCTGTGATGCAAAGTGAAGTCTCTTTTATAGGGGCTTGCCTGAGTTATGCAAGTTTTCATATTGCCTGTATGGGCCCCAATGCCCTGTCCTCCCCCCTTTTTTCCAAGACACTACTAAAACTTAAAGGTGAGACTACAGCTGGTTCCAATTCTCCACTCACTGGGCCAGGATTTCCAAAATACTCTTAATTGCATGCATCTTCCTCTTTCCTGGTTAACACTCTCTACCCTAAAGTATGAATCTGTTCCTCTGCTCACATGCTTCCACTCTATTCCTGGTAAAAGACTTATTCAGAGCTCTTACATGTATTGAGGAGAGGTTCCACAAGCTATCTGCATGTGTGCCGCATACGCCATGGTTGTTAGCATCCAGTAGGACCTTCACTTTCCTCGTCTTTGCTGCTGCATTGTGTGTTATTTCAAATGAAACCAAGACTAGTCTCCTATGTGGAGTGCAATAAACTAAAAGGTACAGTTGGAGAGAAGAACACAAAGCTAGTTAGTTACACACCTAAACCTAATACCTGGTTGCGTGTGTCTAAAATGGGCAAGAAACTGATTTGGCAACCATTTGGATGAGTAAACTTAAATGTACTCAACAGCTGTGTAAACTATGGCTGGGACTTACTGTCATAGATGGATGTCCAAACAAACGGATGAATGTATAGTTTTTTCATCTGGCATTGCTATCTGCTCTTTCAGAAGATTTTGTTTGTAAAGTAATCTGGATTTGATCAAATGGAACAGAATTTGAGAAATGCATTTTTCAGAGTAATGACTTTAAATCAATACATGTTAGATTAAAGCATTTATAAAAAATGGGTGACAATCTTGCTCATCTACACGTGACTTTATGTTAATGTATGTTGTAGCACAACTAAATTAGTAGTTTGGCTCCAGTCCAAGACTGAGCCTCAATGTAAGGCCCCATAGATGTGGAAAATTAGCTTCCTTTTAATAATTAGTTGATGACATATCAAACATTGCTTTCAATCTTGGTGGAAGTTGGTAGATGCTAAAATGAAACACAAACTACAACTCTGCTTGATTACTTTGCCATCACAAGGTTGCAGACTGACAAACCGCTTTGCATGCTCCCTTTACGTGCTTGCTCCCGCTGTACTCGCCCTGTCTTCCCAATGGTCATGTCTTGTTTCACCACCAGCAGCACTGATATACGAAAATGAAAGTTTAGGCTCGATGCCGTTTTCAGACCAAAGCACTGCTGTGGTTTTTGTGTGTTTTTCCTGCTCTGTAGCTGTCTGTCCGCCTGCTGCTTTTGGCTCTTTTCACTTGTGTGATCTCCGCACCTTCTCTAAATGTCCCCTCTGTCTCTTTTCTTTCAGTCATGGTCTTGGTAATGGGCAAAGAAGGGGTCCATGGAGGCGGATTGAATAAGAAGGCATACTCGATGGCAAAATACTTGAGGGATTCAGGGTTTTAGTTTAGTTTTGACGTAGCTTATGTGGTGTAGTTGACGGAGAAAGAAACAAAAAGAAAAATAACATAAAAACAAACAAAACTTTAAAAACCACAAAAAACTAAACTAATTACTGTCGAGTCATGTTTCCACCCAAACAGAGCATTTCTAACAAAGCGCAAGGTTCAGACTCTGTTCTCAATTATGTAGCCCCACATATAGCAGGGTGGCAAAAAAAAAAGTATATTCTTTTCCAGTCCTGCTATCACATGTCTGTTCATTTATTTTGTTTTTTCCTTTTGTGTACTCCAGCAATGGTTTTTGTCATGGGGAAGGAAGGTATCCATGGAGGGCAGCTCAACAAGAAAGCATATCATATGGCTGAGTACCTGAGGAGGTCCGGATACTAAAGCAGCCTGTACCAGCCACCTAACAGCTCGCCCTTACCACCCTGTTGCATTTCACACTACTTCAGTCCCAGTTGGTAGTTTCTCTTTTCTTTATTTTTCTGCCTTCTCGCCTCCCCATTTGTTATCCCATATTTTGTTACCCTCTTCCTGTACTCTTAAGCACTACAAGTTGATCCATAGCAAATAAGCATGTTGCTAAGAGGATGTATGACAATATTTTCCAGCTAAAAAAAATCTGGCAAAACAGTCAAAAGCTTTACTGTCAATTTGAGGTAGGAATTTCTTTCTTTTCTGTCACTGTGCCCATTACTTAATCTCTCCCAAACCCGATCATACACACTCCTCCCCTAGAAGCCGATGACTTAAGCACTTGAGCGGTAACCAAGCTCGTCATGTCTTCCTGTTTTAATTTCCTTCATGTGTGGAAGAGGAGACTGCGTATGTCGGTCTACTGCTGTTTCCCCTTTCACCACCACTGCCCCCCCCCCCCCCCAAACTCCCTGCCAAAAATGTTTAGTTCTGCCCCTTTTCCTGTTTCCTCATCCTGTTTGCTCAAAGCAGGCAACACTACAAACCTGGCAGAAGACTCATCTTCATCAAACACTTCACATCAACCAACCAGTCCCTCCTTTCAGATCCACTGCTCTGTCCTGAATATGTCTGGGAGGGGGGGTGGCTCAGTTGACTTATCATGAGCCAGATTTGCGAGCGTTGGTGTCTAAATGCTGGTTGCCTCTCCTCCCCAACTACACGGGAACCCCATGGACATTCCACAGCAACCATGGCTCAGGCACTTGATACAGTTTTGTTTGCCAGCTCCTGTAATATATATTTTCTTTTTTTTGAAAGGCTGCCATTTTTGGATCGTATATTTCCCAGCATATACCATCTGGAGCGTGTCCAGTTAGAATGTTTTTTTTCTTTCTTTTTTTTTATAGGACCAAGTGTAGTCGAAGCTCGGGTGTTTATACGATTGCTCTAAATCATGTGAAGGATGACTGCTAACCTTTTCCTGATGAAGGAAACACGAGATAGTAACACTTATCATGGTTAAAAATATGAAGCTACAGGGGAGGTAAGGGTGGGAGTATATGAAGAAAATTCTTGTTTTGTTTGTCTTGTTTAGAAAACAAACTGCATTTGTACAAACCCCATGCTTTGTTGACAACTACAAAACTGTGGAATAAATGGCCTTTTACTCGTCAGCTGAGCTCTGGGGTATCACACGGTCTGTCAGCGGTCAGTACGGCTAACTAACGTCCAACTGACAAAATACCTTTCAAAAGTAGAAATGACACTCAATGGGAGATGGGATTGGTTGGAACAAAGACGCTTCTGGTTGTCTTGAAACTTAACTGCAGAACCTGTGTATCCTGTGCCATAATCGAGATCTGTTGCTATTGTAAGATGGATTTTACCCACTGTCCACCAATTCATTTCATTGGCACTTTTTTCTTTTTCTTTTAGCTTCAGCTCCACTGTTTAGGCCTTGTGGGATATGTACTCATAACAAAAAGTCCTGTTTGCTAATTTGTTCATTTCCTTTTTCTTCACCACTTTTTTTTCTTCTTTAATGCATCTGATTTCATATGCATAAAACCAAGAAATGCCATAATTGATTTATCACCTTGTTTACAGACAGATCAAATAAATTTATTCCAACCAGATAAATGTTTGCTGTCTTTTCATACTGAATGTTTTTGTTTTGCGTGTAATAGACATTACATATGCAGCTTCAGTCACAAATACTCAAACGGGTCACAAAGGGAGTTGAGGTTTAGGCCGTGTCAAATTTAAGACAATGTTAACGCCTCGATTTTGAGCGGCAGTTAGCAGACGTCTCAGAAGAACAGGATTAACAAGTGTTGGCAGGACTTTGCAGAGTAAACCCTGGAACTCTAATCTAAACTTTGTTCAGGCGTTAATAAATTGAGGTCCCAAATGTGTTTTTGACCATAAAGAGTTAACGTCTCAACCTGAGGGACTTTTTAGCTGATCTGAAACATTTATCCTCAGATGGAGGTTTGAAACTCCCATTTAAAGGGGGCATGGATAAGTTAATTTGAACATTACAAATCCATGACCAAAAGCTCCAGGATGTCTCAAATGACCTTGAATTTGCACTTAACGGACGAAGTGGTGACATCTGTGGAAGTCCCATAATTTCCACTTCCTAATGAGCCATGCCACACTTAAAACGGGCTGATTGTATCGGATTGGCTTGTTACTGAAGGTTTGGCCTACATGTTAATAAACTGCAGCTGTACATGTGCCAATCTACAGCCAACTGGCGCCGTTGACGCAAACACTGGGTAGAAGGATGAATGGATTGGCTACATTAAATCGTCATGAAAACAGTAAAGTATAATTCTTGACCATAAAGTTTCCTTGTCAAGTGTCATTTTCCTTTTATTGAAGTAAATTTGTATTGCGAACAGACATACATGAGCAGGAAAACACTAACAAGACAATACATCAACTGAAAAGGCAATTTGTTCATGAACAATCAATCAAGCTACATTATGAAAAGAAAAAAGCAGCATATTTACTATAAACTTTATTAAAAGGAGATATGGTCAGTTAGATGTGCATTACAAGGCCTATCAACAAATAACTGCTTGTGTTAAATGGAGGGATCGAGGTCTGGAGCAGCCGGAAGAAGTTCACCACGGGCAGCGTGTGACATCACAAGAGCACATCCTGCTTCCAACGCGTTCTCAGACTGGCTCGCTTCAGTTGCTCTTAGTGTGAATCACTGTAACAGATAAACCGTGGCACAAAATACAAACAGGAGCCCCTGGGATCCTTCATACGAGAGGCAAAAAACATTGCTGTGGCTTTAAATGTTTCTATATTTGCTGAATGTTAGTTACATCTTTGACAAAAAGGATGCTGCATAGCGGTGTAATGTGAACATGTACAATAATGAAACCTTCCCGTCATCTGAAACCTGGAGGAGATAATCAAAGTTGGAACTTATTGTGATTTATAATTTTTATATACACTTTAACTAAATAAGCGTGCGCTTGCATGTCTGGGACTTTTCCCACTCATTTGTGCATCATCTTTTACATTAAGTACAGTATAAAAGTCTACTGTACATCAGTGTAACCAGGTCTGTCAAATCTGCCAAACGGCCCCTACGATAAGCCACCGACTTCCTGTCACACGGTTGGAAAATCAGCCCGTTATCAGTAATCATGTAAAAAAAAAAATCAAGATCTGTAATTGAACTCATAGGGCGGATACATTACAATGTCTTGTAAGCAGTGACAGAAAAGATCAAACCGTTTCGTGGACCCCCCCCGCCCCCCCAAACGAAAGTGTCTGCAGCCGAGAGGTTTAGGAGGGCTTTGGTGAGCAGGGAGGTCAGGCTCGCGGCAGGTCGTGCTCCAGGCCTTCCGAGCACGGCTGCTGCATCTGCACCACCACGGTCTCGACGGTGACCTCGTCCTCGCTGTCGCTGCTGTCCAGCTCGTCGTCCTCATAGTCGGAGGATTCCTGGTCTTGCTCCGAGCGCGACGCCCCCGACATGGTGCCGAACGAGTGGGCGCTGGTGGATGCCAGAGAGCGCAGAAGGGGGGTGCTCTCCGACACCTCCTCGTTCTCGTCGGGACCGCTCTCCCCCTCCTCCGAGTCGGAGTCGGAGTCGCCCTGCGAGGGCACCACTTTCTGCTTGCACACCGGACACGTCTTCTTGGTTTTGGTGAGCCAGGGGTCCACACACTTACTGTGGTAGGCTGTGGACAGCGAACACACAATCGGCAGAAAAGGTTATTCATATTCCGAACAACAAGAGATTTAACAACCTGTCTAAGCTTGAAGAGGTCGCTCTCTTGTACCGAGAGGAGAAGTACGTTTATATATATATATATATATATAGTTAGTTTTCTTATTGCCAATGAATCCAATGAAAAGAAAAAAATGAAATGAAATGATCCCACTGACAAATATTGCCTGTGTCGTCAAAGCCTGGCGTTGAAACAACATTAATGAGCCACACGGCTCCTTTATTATGATAACACATAAGCACTGTAGTTTACTTTGAGTGAACCCCAAACACACCACCCTGCTGCCATAAAGATATATAGAGTATAATCACATTACAATGTTTTGCCATCTACTTTATGGGAGATTATAATGTCCGTATATAAGTAATACAGAGAATGAGGAGTCGTGGGGGGGAAGTACTTTATTTTATAAGGAGATTGCATTTTATGAGTGTTGAGACTCACCATGAGAACATGGCAGGACCCGGAGTTTGTCACCTTCTTCATATTCGTCCAGGCAGATGGCGCACACATCGTAGTTGTCTCCTGTGTCGAAAAGACGAGACACGTTCATCTTCTGACTGCTTTTAACTGAACATCGATAATACTCATGTCTTCGTGGCCATTATTGTCCGACACCTGTACAGCTCTGACATGGCCAGTGCATCACAGCTATGAATGCATTCTCATTCAAAACCACTAGGAACAATGCAGTTATGAAAAATAATGCATAAAAGGAGGGTTAGTTTGGGAAACTAGGTGTGAGTGTGGTGTTTTCCTGACGTTCATTGTCCTTCAGGTAATGAGGCAATGAGGGAACTCCAGCTGCTTCATGAGTCTAATTTCCTTGAATTCTGTAAATGGTGTCACTTTCCCGAATATGTCCCTGACACTGCAAAAATGCCAGCACTGCCTCTCTGGACGTTACAGGAGGTGCAAAGTTTTTTTAGAGCAGTAAAAAAAAAAAAAAGTATCAACACACTCCCTTTTCAAATTCCTCAGCGTTCTTCTCATTTTCCTTCCCTTCCTCTTGGCTGCCCGGGCTGGAAGGAGGGAGCTGTGGGCCGGCGTGTTTATGTAAGCTCTAAATGAGCATGTTTTCCCGACTTGGCTCTCTGTGTTCGTGCCAGGGCTGCATGTGACCGTATAAGGATGGAGTCATATCGACCAGACTCCCCCCCCCCCCACCCCCCACCCTCTCTGAGCGTCAGCAACTTCAACTCGTGTTTTCAACTCTGCTCCCTCTTCACACTTTTAGCTCCGTTTCTTCCTCTCCCTAACGTCACCACAATCTTTGAATTACTTTAACACTTGCCCTTTTTGTTTTTGGGACCCAATTCTCAGCAAGCCTCCATCTTTTCCTCTCTTTTGCCCTCTCCCCGGCCAGTGCCGGACAGTCGGCCGATTGTGCAGGCATGGATCCCGTATACACTCAGAATAGCTCAGTTAGTGCAACAGTTCAGCAATTCCTGAGAGGAAAGCTTCAGTGGCTTTCTGAACTCAAACACATTAAAGGGCAATTCTGTTTTTTCTTGTTTTTTTTCTTCTGTTGTAGTTTGGGCCACCATTCCCTTTTATTGTTAATTGTCCCAGGACTCTGCAGCAGAACATATTTCACAGTCTGGTCTGCTCATCTCTCCTCACTGAACTAATTCCACCAGTCCCGCTGATCAAAGAACTGTGGGCGTTTCCCACAGCTGAGATTCACTTTCATGAGTCTCACAGGTAGTACGCGTGTCAAGATCAATGCTAACAAGAAAAGATATTGAAGAACTGCATCCCAATAATTATTATTACCAGAGTTGTTAGAGCGAATAAAGCAAATACAACAAAAAATATATATATATATATATTGTGGGTTTTATATTTTATTTCGAGTCAGCTTTGAAGTTGGGTGGTAAAATATATATTTTTCAAGGCCAATTGGAAACAATCTAGATCATGTTTGGCAATGTGAACACTTCAGATGCTGGGAATCCCTCACATGTACATTTGGGGCCAGTAGCAGATCTTAAAAGGACTCACGAGCCACTGCAGCTCTTCTCACTGTTTTTCCTTAATCTGCCAGCCGGCCAGCATTCCTGAGTCTCAGAGGAGCCACACTGTCCTACTGAGCTTCGGATGAGCAGTGAATGTGCAGAGCAGAGCGAAAGTGTGCGGGACGATGACAGAATAACGGAGTAAAAAGAAGAAAAAAGGCTTGTGCACAGTTCAACCGGAGAGCCAACCGGACGAGGGCAACTGGCACTGAGGCCAGTGAACTAAGAGACAGAGAGAGCTCCTCTGTACTGACATCAACATGCCTTACACACACAGACGGCTGAGACACTGCAGCTGCTCTGTTCTCTCTGTTCAGTGTGTGTGTGTGTATGTGCGAGCTCAGCTCCCCGCCTATGGTTTGGAAGTGGAGAGCCGTGGAGGAGAGGGGTGGTGTGACTCATCTTAGACATAGACTGGAGTTCAGGGGTCAGCGGTAGAGTCCAGCCTCTCAGTCTAATGAAGGGTTTCAAACAATCCCCCTTGTCTCCTCAGCCAGATTGAAGTTCCCTGTATATTTGTGTGCGTGCGTGTGTGTTTTTCCGGCTTTAACGTCTGCCCAACGCAATTTTGTGGCAAAACTCACCACCCAGAAGGCCAAAAATCGCTATCAAGCATCAGGCCTCAGCCTAAGTGGGGATGACGCAAGGCTCTGCAATAAAACCAGAGCGTAAGTCAAGTTAATGGCAGAGCGGCGCTGTATGCTGACAACTGTGGCAGCTGGTATTACATAATCTTGGACATTTAAACAGTTCTTATGCTGCTGCTCAGACTGGTATTGTGCGTGAATTACACGGGTACCATAGTTTTCATGAAGGCATTGTGCACCATCCATACAGACTCCCTTTGTGTAAGCTACTATTAATTTCAGCCTGCGAACTCCCATTTCCATACATGGATGTCTGACATTATCCAAATGGCGACCATCACCACCTCTGGCTCAAATCCACATAAGAACTGTAGAGTAAATATAAATAGTATAACTTTCATACATGCTTAACAGCATTAGCAATACATCTTTGAAAAAAGGACCACAACTCAATAAGAGCATGACTGACAAAGTGTTTGAAGAGTTGATAGATGCCGAGTTGCCAGTCGACGCTCTGCCAGAGAAGGTAGATGGTGGGCAGACACTCATCAGCAGAAAGGCATCCTGCCAGCACGGCAGCAGCCGAGGCCGATCAGCTGGTTTAAATCTCCCCGAGGTGACCTCACAGTCTCAGAAAAGACATCATCACACCATGTTGCATATATAAACTCTCCTGCCTCTGAAACAAACCAATGTTATCCAAATAATAGATTGTACAAAAGAAGCCTTTCCCTTAGGCTGGTAACTGGTTTCAGATGGGAAGTTGTGACTCATTGGATTTGGGTTTAACAACTGCTGCGAAATTGTCTGTTACTGCAGAAAACTCAATGAGGTGGAACAAGCAAGCTTCAATGCAGCTCCGAGCAAAAACATACTTCCTATCGAGTGCTGCAGGGATGACGTATTCTTGTAGTCCAACATCGGAAGTTAGCGACCATCTGGTGGCCACTATAGGAACTGCAGCTTCAGACAAGTGG
>NC_046969.1:18508328-18678328 GCF_009769545.1 Cyclopterus lumpus
CTTTAGTAAAACCCCTCAACAAATACACACATGCGTTATTTTCTGACCTGCATGGACTAGGCTTTTAGAGTAAACAAAACAAACTTCGATAAAAAGCCTCCTCGTGTGATGGACGAAGGTATTTTCAGGGAGGGGAAGGAAATGTGAGGGGCCTAAAACATGAGGGGCAACATTTTGTTTCCATTCAAGGCTGACTTTAAACTTGAAAGGACAGGATGTATAAAGTGCTCCTTTCTCCCAATGTCCATGCCTGGCTGTCCCGTTCTTTGGCAAATATCCAGTGCTGTTTCACATCGCGGCCTGCCCCTTTTACTCAGCTCGAATTCTTACTGGAGGAGAGCCTGCAGTGAACTTTGACCCCGTTTGACAGATGCAAGAGTCATAACAGCTTATAGAGCACTTGATCAGCCTGACAGGTTGGCCACAAAGATTTCCTCTGAGGAGATGGCTGAACCACATCTAGAGATGACTGGCCTCTGCTCACACACGCACCAACACACACGTCTGTCAGCCGCCTCACAAACTAATGCAAAGAACACTTCAGTTTTTATCTCCCATGAATAATTACACACATCATTTTAACTCAGTTTATTTAGAAACAGGGTAAAAGTGCCTCAATGCATCAACATGCATCAATCCCAGAACCAAAATCCTATAAGACTGAGTCAGCGTGTGCACTCAAGTGAAATACCCAAAGAGACGCTGCATAAAGCTGTTTAACAAGCTGCAGGGATTCCAACTAAGTGGTGGTACTAATGATACCTTAGTGACCTTTCAAAGCGTATAATGACGGGTATGTATGCGGTCATCTGTGTTGGTGGTTAGTCGTTTGCATGACCACAACTTGGTAAATTGGGATAAAGCCTGATCCAGAAGCTCATGGTAAAGTCATTTGGGAGTCCAGACACCTTCTGCCTGTTGGACCTAATGTATGACTGTTTAAAGTAGATTACACATTTTGTTTTTAGGATAACCAAGGATTAGAAAAGTAAGACAGTGTATTATTAGACACACCAGGGAGTTTGTGCTGCACTTCCATAAAGCTGAGACAGATATTCTTAGTATTCAGACTTATAGTCCTGAATGGGACATTTTCAATTCAATTAAATTCAATTCAATCCAGTTTATTTTGTATAGCCCAATATCACAAAATACAAATTGGACTCAGAGGGCTTTACAATCTGTACACATCCCTGTCCCAGGACCTCACATCGGATCAGGAAAACCCCACATTTCCCATGATGCAACTCAATGGCCTCTGTCATTAGACATTCCTAGACTGTTAAATGTCCTCACTTTTCAAATGCCATGTCCTCATGTTATAACACGTTGTCTGTCAAAGTCTCAAGCCTCACTCAAGATAACACTGGAGACATCATCAGTTGTTTCATCAGTGATACGACAAGTAAACTGAACTTCATGCAGTCCAAACCAGTAGATTCGACGACCGGAGCTTTGTGAGCTTCTCAAGTTCCTCCCGCGTGGTACAGATGACCTTCCTCTCCTCTTTACCAGACGGTATCCGTAGTAACCAGGGAGATGACAGCTGGGGTTTGACTCTCTTATGGATAGACACCTCCAACCACATTACCAGATGGCACAGGGAGGCAGAGGGACAGACAACCAGGTGGGCAAGCAGATCAGAGGTCATTTATGTGGGAAGAAGTAGTGGTCAGACAAAGACGCAACATCAAAATAAAACAGGAAGCGGAGAAAAGACGAGGATTCACAGAAACTGAACCGGTTTTAGACAGAAAGTGTGAAGAGAGTGAGACGAATCGTGGTTATGGTGGAGGCCCAGGATGGTGGGAAAGGAACCGGATCAGTGGGAGGGAAGAGGAGGAAGCAGGAGGAGGAGTGGGGAGCGGAAAAAAGAGATATGGAAACGAAGGCGAGAGCAGCATAAGCAAGGAGAGGCCAGACCCTTGGCGGGGGTTGAATTTCTGGGGCAAACACACCAACCAAACTGAGCTCCAAAAAAACCTTCAGAAATGCATGAAGCGAGACATCAGCATTCCAACACTTAATGAGCAGAGAAGCCAATGTCTTCCCTGATCTATTTCTCCACAAAGGGCTGAAGATTTTCCACTGTTACGGACCACGGGGATGTCAATATATGAAGGATTATAGCGGTTTGACCCTGAGGTGCTCTAGTTTGTTATTCTTTCTCCCTCTCTCTCTCTCTATCTCTCTCTCCACCAGGTCAATGCCTGGTCTCCTATCACTGAGACAAGGCTTTTAGAGGATGAACTGAAGTAAAATAGAATGAAAGACCATAAAAAAGGAGTTTAATCCCTGGGGTTTTTTCCTCAATATTGAAATGTCCTGCTGTTCTCAGGGCTCAATCTAAAGGAGATTAACTCTTCTGTGGCCATGTCGCTACCTTTGAAGTTGCCTCCCGGCCCGTGGATCGCTCATTAACTGCCATTAATAGTAATAAAAGGGAAATGGCTGCCACCTCATCCAAGGGGAAATATGAACAATGAAAGCAAAAAGGATACTTTAGCCAGACTTGATTGGCCAAATAACTTTCTACGGTATCACAATGTGTTTTCTTCAAGAAATTAGATAGATTAGATTTGTTTTTTGAGTGGAAACGACAAGTGGATTAATCCATCCTGTTGAAAATTAATAAAAAAGAAACGATGTTGATGATTAATAGTCATATTTTAAATAATTATGGCAATTAATCTCTGATTTAAGATTTTAAAATGCGAGACTGCTGCTTTTCTTTGTCGTATATAACATGGCAAACTAAATATCTTTGGGTTTTGGTCTATTAGTGAGATAAAACCATGTTGTCATAAAGTCATGTTAGAAATGCTAATGGTCGCTATCTTCTTTCATTTAAAAAACAATTGATTTACTAACGTGAAAATGAACTGCAGATAATTAGACTATAACAACAGAAGTTATTCTGAGCTCCATTTAATGTTCTTCTGTTGTAAAGTTTTTTTTCTTTTCTTTTTTTCTGTTCTTGGAGTTATAAAATTAGAAACAGCAACATCAACATGTTATGCAGCTGTAGCCCGATGGTCTTCTTGCCATGCAAGAATCCAGCAGGTCAAAGGTCAAAGCAGTTCACAGCACTGACCTACGAGGAAGGGCAGCACCGGGAAGGCATGGAAAATGACTACTGCCGGTCTGTTTTTATAAAGACCCAGAGCAGAAGTTCACACTTGTTAGAGCTTCAGGTCAGGTGTCTGTGTATTGGTCATCGGTCAAAGGTCATCTGCCTGGTATTTGACCCTCTTCAAGAAAACTCTTACGTATTGCTGCCTCTAGCAACACCTGGGCCTGTTATGATATGACCTGGGCCTGAAATCTGATATGCTCGCATATCAGATTTAGGAGAGGGAATGTTAAGGGAATGCAGTGAATAAAGAAGTACCCAGATGGTGATAAGGCAAATGGACATCAATCAGTGGTGGGAGATGTACTCATAACAAGTAACTGTACACGCTTCAATAGGAAATATTGTATGTAAAACTGAATGAAGTCAAATGTGAGTGGATCAAAAATCAGTATAGTACTAAAAACAAAGTACTTTCCACCTCTGCTAGGAGGAAAGAGAGCAACAAGAGCAACAAACAGATATACACACTAATATTGGCAATATAATCTTGCTAAACTCATTAATGAATTGAAATTGAATTGAATCGAGAAATAAAGATAAAGACGGAATGAGTGAGAGATTGTTGGCAGTGTAACTAACGGAGACGAACACTTACCAAAACCAGTGAATCACTAAATACTATTTGTGTTGCTGTCAAATGTTGTACGTGAACCGATGGCTGAATCTTTTCGTACAGTCTTGACATTTAGTAGGAACCACTTTATTAACAGACCACATGGCAATCAGCTGTCACAGATAATCCTTTGTAGCTCAGTCTTAATACAGTAAGCATAAAAAGCAGACACATACAAACCCAGAAGGGAATGTGATGCACAAAAAACTGAAAGGGAAACTGGCAATTGTTCACTCATCCCACATAGAATTTTTTTTGTGAGTCTCGTTTTTTCTTCGTCTGTCCTCAAAAACCTCTACTCTACGATCTACGATACTTAGGTCTGAGGTAAAGTTTGTCCTGTGACATCTATTCTCTCAGAATTTAGGCACAGGCCGAGGCAGACTGCAAGCAGAGGACCTCGTCCAGGCCATCGGGTGGTAATATATTGACATTAAACTGGAATGGACTTGAGGGGCTGAAAGTAATTCTCTGCTTTGGGGCTGACTGTCTGCCAAGTTAGCCGGCATCCAAGGCGTCTCTCTTCAGCAGTTTTGGGTACAGCGGGGCCAAACTTTGCTAAATTAATAAGATGGGTGGCTGCGAAAAAAGAGAGCTTGGCTGAATTCTTCAACACTAACATACAACAGATCTTATTGAACTCTCATTTTTTTTTTTTTAAAAAGAACTATAAACTCTTTTAGTTCGTACGTCAGCGAGAAAAACTTTCTGTCTCTTCCTCTCGCTTTCCTTCTTTCGTTCCACCGACCAGACGGTCAATCCCCCCATCGAGGAGCGCAGCCCGGCCGGCCAGCTCCGATCAGATACCCTAAAGCCCTCGAGTGGGCTGATGTCAGGCTGCAGTGTGCGGTGGGAGCCAATAAATCAGAGTCAGCCGGCATCAGACCCAGCACCACCAGAGACAGACCAGGGGATATGGAGCTCTAGCCAGTAAATAAACACAGCACCCGAGCACAAGGCCAACGTAATGACCATCATTAACCTAACCTCCCTCTTTCTCCCACACAGAGAAACTGTGAAACCCATACTGAGTTACTGACGGTCCACTCTGATGTGTGTTGCAGCTCTCACATGGAAGCACTATTATAGTAGGATGGAGTCATAGCTTGTTGGGGTGAATGAGTTGAAGTGAAATTCAACAACACCACAAGCAAAGCATCGTGTGATTTCTTCTGTCTGGTTGTTCGATTAAACACGCACATGTGTCGATGTCTAATTGTACCCGATCACAGATAGACCGGGGTCATTTTCAGCCAACGCCACTCAAACTGAAACTGACAATATATGTAACCCTTTCGATCGATTTGCTTTGGCCGGCCCGCCGCAGAACATGAGAGGTGCATCAACGTTTGTGAACGGTTGACATTTACCGGGCGACGCCTAGTGGTGCAATACAGATAATCTCAAAGATGTCAACATTTTGTCAAATAACTCTGCTTTGCTGGCCCTGATCCCAGCATTCAAACTGACATTTTTTCAATATTTCAGTTTCCAAGATGTGGTGCAAAGTCATCACCTACAGTATTTACTTCAATACACAAAACTACCACTACATGAGCGTTTTGTTCCCAACACAGCAGCGTTTCCAGAACTTAACAATGGAATGGAAAAAGTCTGCAGGCTTCTGTTACATGTTCTCATGAAATCACACACAACTTGATGCTGTTGCGCAAGGCCTCCTGGTTTCCTCACTCTCTCCTTTGGCTGATCACTGACTGTAAGACAAACTGTGGATGTCAATTATTGTTGAGTCAGATGAGTAATGTTTTGGGTTCAATACCAATGACCTCATTTGTGGCTCAGGGAACACTGGGTCAGACAGAATAGCTCTGGACTAGTGACGGTAAACAGTACAATGGACTAGAAATGTCAAAGGACCACCACGCTGGCTTTGGTATGAAACGTCTCCTTTAACATAAACACTTGTCTTTATTTAACATGGACGAGATCCTTCCATATTAACCAAAATGAGGGACAAGGCAGGCAAATCTATTTCTATTAAGCAGCGAGGGCCGTCACAGAATATGTTTTTAGAGAAAACACCAATCTGAGCCCTGCACTATTAATAAGCCACAACTGAATAGAATTCCATAGTTATATCTTTCTATATGTCTCACAATCGCTGCCAATTTCTTCCTCATCTCATCCCTCATTTCCTCACGTGCTCTCTTTCTTTTATACTTTTCCTACCCTTTGTTATTCTCTCTGCTGCTTTGTCACCTACAGCAGTGAAACAAATGCCCCTTTTCATACCCCCCTCGGGTGATACGAAAACCTCATTTCCTGTGGCTTGGCACCGGGGGAACCATAAGCTGGGACAGATGGGAGTCTGATTGGAATAACTGATGCAGACACTGAACACGGGCCCCAACAAAACATCCTTTGTTTTTGGAGAAGTGGCGAAATGAGAAGTGAAGAAACATACAGTGAAAACTCTTTGCTTCACAGACACACATCCCACACCCAGATTCCTGGTGTTTAGGTGACAAAGTGAAAGTGCTGGTCTGCAGGAGAGAGAAGGAACAGAAGGAGGCGGAGGAGGAGGGGGGGGGGGGGGGGGGGTGAGAGGTGATCACCGTAGCTCCTTTCACTGGATACTCTCCACTTACAGACAATCAAATGAACAACACCTTTAAAAACACGTACATGTATGTTCACATGTGCCCGCCCGCCCACACACACGTAGTTCCTGCCTCACCCTAATCTCCTCGCCAGCAATCTCCTCGCTGCAGTCCTGCACTACTTTCTGCAGCTTAACTAATACACTCAGTGAAATTTGGATCATGCATTTCACTCATCATCCCCTTATGAGAAGTATAGAAAGCAGCTTTTTCCTCCCTTTTCCATGAAAATGTCAATTTTCTGTAAATACACTGGGAAATGTCACTATGGAAAGCAGCCTGTTCAGGTCAAACGTGCTGTTTTTTAGAAAACAATGTGGTACTATTCAGCAGCATAATTTGCTATAAGGCGAGCTTGGCCTCAGCCCAGAAGGCACAGCAGTTGAAAGAGAGCTGCCAGGAAAGTGAGAGGGGAAAGCCATTTATGTTTTAAACCTTCTCCAGATACGGCTACACATTTCACAATTTGTATATGCAAAATCAAACTTCATGTCTTCTTTTCAACACTCTCCAAATGAATGCTTATACAGTAAAATATGAATTAAATCAACTGCTCATTTGGGATTTGCCAAAGTCGGTGACACACACACACACACACACACACACACACACACACACGGACTGTCATCCCTACCCTCTCAATGTCTCCTGGCCACGGCGTCGAACCCGCTGCACCTCTCTCTGGTCCACAGTGCCGGTGAAGCGGCTGGCTTGGTACGGTCCATTTCCGGTATCACCACAAGCCACGTGGAATGCGGCCCATCCCAGCAGCACCTGGGCCAGCTTCCCTGCTCCCATTTGTCGGTCTGGCTATTCCTCCAAATGTCGTATCTCCGTGTCACCTCTCACTCTTACTGACTCACTATATGGACCCTGACTGAGCAGCGGGATCTAGACCTGGATCCAGACCAAAAGTCCTGGTGTGCGCTCCAGAGTAGGGGCTACGAAGGGGAAGGAAGAAGATGAAAGCTCAGAAACACTTTGAAATACAGAGGTACTTATCAGACTTACACTGAGGGTGAAATTGGTTCAGCTCATCTGACAGAGTGAATCCCAAACTTCTTTTGTCTGACTTTGTGCCACAACCGCCCTGTCAGATGACCTCACGTGCTCCTTTATCAGCACCATTGCTCATATTTCATTTTAAAAGATTATCATTTGATTAAATCATAAGGTGGTGGTTATTTAGTTACTTAGTAACTGTTATTTAATAACTGTTAATGATATTTAAGTGGATTATTGTTCCAATTGAGTCATCTGTATTTAGGATGTTTTGGTTTGCATTGCTTGGAGTGGTTTGGAGAGGTGAGACAATTCAGCAATGTACCCATTGATTTTAGCCAAGGCTGGCTAATTATGTCACCTGTTTAGTAGTCATTACTCTTAGCTTATTAATTAAACTTTTAGCGAGCTAACTATTCCACCTTCTCTGCTTACTTGTAAACTAGTTTCTCAATTTGCAACACGTGTTTCTAGCGTGTTACTGCTGACTCAGGACGTCTCTTAGTAGTTATTGTAACAAAGAAAGATAATTAGTTGAGCTTTCCACATACTCCTGCAGAAGCACCCCTTTTATACCTGGTTAGGAGTCATTGATCTAACAGGCTAAATCAATTGTAATCTTGAGAAACAGCTAAACTCATTCACATATATTGTTTTATGCTTAGAACTTTGTGAAAACGACACTGTACAATTCTCTTGTGAATTGGTTTGCAATGCAATTATCCACTGATTTAGTTTTGTTTCTGTTTGTGACATCTTTGGTGGTTATATTGAGAAAAGAGAAAGACATATGAGTGTGTGTGGGGGAGGGAGAATAAAGAAGAGCATTCATTGAAAGCAAAGAGATACTTAAGGTCTGGCTTCCATCAATCTTTTTTCACTGCACTGCATATCAAAGCAGTCTCATAAGTGGTTTATCCCTCCAAAGACAGTCATTGACTGATTAGAGAGACATGTCCAGTGCCAAAGATACAATATCAAATTATTTTACTTTCATTAAAAGGGATGTTAATAAGGATTATAATCATATAAAATCAAAGCTAGTATGTATTGCAAAAAACCTTTAGGCCTCTGAAAAATGTAGAAGAAAGAGGGGACCATCCCTCTCACGTCATATATGGAAACTGTGTCAAGTGGTCATTGAGAGACATTGCTTCAATTTCAAGGTTCAGAAGCCACAAAGGTTGAGAATCACAGCCATGCATTGTATCCTGGTGCCTAGAGGGAGCCAGAGAGGGAGTTAAGTGGTGAGGTAAAGATGATCAATCAACTCAAAATGGTCTCTCTCCATCACACATACTATGATCGGAGAAAATGATTGTTCATTATGGCTTTCTAAATCATATTACTTTGGATTTGCCAAGCCCATACATAGATTATATAGTTTTACAAGCATGTCCTATCTTCCTTAAACTGAAATCCATCCAGAGTCCAACTGAAATGGACAGCCTTGAGGTTTATTTTCTCTTCTCCAGCTCATTATAGAGCCCAGGTTTAAGAGTAAACTGTGGGCCCCTGGTGATATATAACCTCCGCACACCAGGCATGGGTCCAACCATTATACATCTGGGCTGGACAAAGAAGAGAAAGCCCACTGACTGATTCATGTTAAAGCAAGATGAGACATAGATGAGCAGTGAACTCACTCAAGCATGCAGAGGAATAAGACAGGGACAGGGAGACATGGGAATTAAGACATATTGTGTACATAATTATATGTAATCATCCCATATTTCAGAGTTTTCTTTCTTAAGGAAAAGACAAATGAAAGTATTTAAATATGACACTGTCTGGTGAGACTTTTTGTGGCCTATTATAAGTGCGGTGGTTTAGTACACTCCATAGAAGGGCGTATTAAGCTCCTTATGGTCCGAGAATATTTTTCCACTCAAACAGGACCAAAAAAAAAAGCATGCATGCATGCAGTAAGAGAAGTGAATGGAGGCGGGATGCATGCCGAACAAAAGAAATGCTGATCAATTACCGAGGAGAGGAGCTCTGCTGAGCCCTTCTCCGGCCCAGCTGCTGTCAAAGTAACGCAGGTAAAGCACCCAGTCTGCATTATCTATTTTGAATCTAGTCCTTTAAATATGACTGGCATAACATGTATTGTAATTTGAGAAAAGTAAAATCGCAGAATAATATTTCATTGGTAAAGAGATGCAAAACCTGTTACGTTAAGTCGGCCTAATTTGACTGATAATGCAATATTGAGAAACACACTTCATCAAGTATATGTAGAGTAAAAAGCTCAGGTTCCATCTGCCCCACTTGAAAAAGTATCTATAAAACAACCATTGATGCAGCTGCAAGATGACATTAGGGGTTTCACAATATTGCAGCACTTATTAAACGAGCCCTGCAGGTCGCCGCAACTTTATGAATGGAGACAAACGCAACATCAGCTCCGGCTTGCTGAAACTCACGTTAATCCCAGATGGGACGGTCTTTTTTAAATTTTGTATTCCACTTTACTTGCAAAGAGAGCTTATCTGAACACTACAAGAAGTCTAGCAGCAATCAAACTGTAAAACGTGACTATAGCCCCCCCCCCCCCCCCCCCCTCCTCCTCATGCAGCTTCTTTAAAAAGAAAAAGAAAGAAAGAAAGTGCAACTTCACCCGCTTAGAAACAAACGTGAACCTTTTGTACACCTTCCTGCATCTGCATCATGTGTTTGAGCTCCATCTATCCAACAGTCATGCATTAGGAGCTTATCCACCGTGTAACAACGGGCTTCCTAAACAATAGCCACAATCAAAGCCATTGATAACTCCATTGAACTGCAGTCAACAGATCACGAACGCGCACAATACCTTGCGACAGTTGGAGTGCCTTGGCGTCGAGGAGCCCACAGTCGGAATTTGAGACAGGATATGTGCCCCAGAATGGGATATTGAACTATAGCCTTGTGAGAAAAAGAGAAAAGTTAGGGAAATGCCCTGTTTGGGAGAGGGGAGGGGACACAAGAGAGAGAGAGAGAGAGAGAGGGGGTAGTGGCGACTGCAGGACAAACCCACATTCCTCAAGACTCATAGAGTTGTTATAACAGGGGCCAAGCAGCTAAAGCTTCACCCTGTGGGTAGGTAGCATGGCTTCACCATCACCACTCTGCACTAACGCACTCCTCAAGGCGACCTCAGGCATGAGATACGAGTCTCAGCAGAGTGGAGGACCTTTGAGGAGATCTGAGCAGACTCTCTGCATGGACTTCGGGAGGTGGAAAATGGGCCAATAATGAAACATCAATAGGGTAACTAATATTAGAGGTCATGGTGGCTCCTGAGTAAAAGTATTAAATAGTAACAATTAAATGTCTACGCTCAACAATTAACTTATATTACAGATCACGGTCCAAGTTAACCACAAAGCCTATTCAAGAGCATGTCACTCTGTCACAATGTGTCAAATTTACGCTGGCTCTTGAAATAGTCCTGCTATTTCCTGACTCAGTCCACTGGTGCTTGTGATTGACGCATCTGTGTGCTTTGTTGCCACACGTGCTGATAGGAAGTTAACATTGAGAGAGTGGCCATCTGGGTGGTATATTGGTGAGGACAGCTGAGCACATCTCAAACGCTTCTCTCCACTGGGCTGGTTTCACCGGTCTCAACACAACCAGCTCAATCTAGCTTGAGAAAAGGAGACGTGTTGGGCTTGAGTAAGGGGTGCCTGCTGTCCATGCAAATGCATGGTTTCAGTTACAAAGGTATGTGAGCAAGTCATGTAGCTTTCTTTCCTGAAATAAGTTGCTCTACTTTGATGAGAGTTGTCGAGAGGAACGTCTAACAAACAGATTATCAAGAAATGATTTGAATTGGCAAACATCTGTCCTGTTGTAGTGTCAAACATCGGTCCAGTTCCTTTTGCTCACTACACAAATCATAAACTCCTCCATTTATCCAATATGAAAACCCTTTACCCCCTGTGGTGCTTTCATGAGGTGTTTTCATGCGTGTTGTGCATCCCTGTTATTGCCGTGAAGACTCAGAAAGTTAACACAAGTGGAATAAAGTCTTTCCACGTGTCAAAAGACTGTAGCACCTCTGTAAGATCACAATAAGATAGCAAAATATACAACTAGAACAATTACAAGTCCTCAATCTCTGAGCTCTGAAGGCTCGGTGGTGATCAGAGTGAAGAGACCTTGTTTGTCACTGGAAACTTCAACAACAAGCAGAGTCAGTGTGTGTGACAGTCAGTGATACTTGAATTGTCTCCTCTCTCACACACACACACACACACACACACACAGATGCACACACACACACACACACAGGTTGTGTAATTGTCGTAAATAGTTGTATACACAATAGGGTAATATGTAGACCTGAGGGCTACCTGTAAATACTCCAATTTATTTTCTCCAACACCCTCTGATGAGCTTTTAAAGGGCTGTCGTGTTTTGTTGTAATGTCTTCGGCCCGTTTTCAAGACAAGCATTAAGATAGTTGGGTAATTACAACCATGTGCATTTTACTCTCCAGGACTTGGCATGATGCAACGATACCAAAGTGAAGGTGGGGGACCAGGATTTCCGGAGAAGAGATGATGTAAAACCGTTTCTAATTATCAGGGGATGCATTTAAATTTTACTTGAAAACATGAACACGTCCACATTGTGTTTATTGATGAATAAATATGCAGCGTTGTTGCCACCACATGCTTCAAACAACAGTGGAACTAAGGAACATTTCCCATTCAATCAGAATGCAGCATTGTTGCATTCTTGTCTTGTGCGTGGACGCTGACATGCACGCTTCGACACACAAACGCACGCGTCAAAACACACCCGACTGCCTTCTTACGTCTCCCGGTTGAACGTGGCGATTCATTCAGATGGGGAACGTGCAGCGCGCTCTAAGACCGGCCTTCAACATGCAGCAGAGTCCTGCAAGATGATCTGTGGTGTGCTGCAGAAGCTCTTAAAGAGTCTCGTCGTCTCTTACTGACTCCATGAGGGACTGGAAGGGAACAAAGAATTAGACCCTTGAAGAGCTTCAAGCTCATTTAGGGTGTGTGTGTCTCTCTCTCTCTCCCAGCAGTCCCACCCTCGCCCCTCTAAGTAGAACCACATTTCACCAAGCGGTGATCGGGCTACAGTGAAAACACACCACTGTCTGTGCGTATTGTACTTTTAGAGCCTGGAGAAATACTTTTACTTGCCCTCCCTTCCCCTCTTTCTCCTCACTCACTTGTCTCCCATCTCTTTCTTTCCAGCACACACATTTGTATACATGTATGTAAACTCTCTCACACACACACACACACACACACACAGACCTAAGGTAAGCACATATGGCTTAAGGAGCAGGGTACATGACCCAAGAGCAGTAGTGTGCCTGTGATGTCCCCGATGTTTCTTATTTGGGTCCTTCAAGTAGAAGAGAACACGTTGTTTGGGCACTGGATGTTAAGAGGATCATGAACAAGAACGTGTGCTTTTAAAACAAGGAGTTGTATTGTTATTCCCTGAAATACAAATAATCCTAGTGAGACTTGTAGCAAGCTCTGTGGTGACTACACAGGCTCACGTTGATAAAAGCAAGTAATTTGTCTTTCACGGACCAGACTGCAGTATTATTACACGTGCCTGGCCCAGTAGGAGCAGGAATGAGGGGGCTCAGTCGAGGTTGGGGTCCTTCTTGTAGCTCACATTGTATAAAAGATGACAAGCCATTACAGAAACCAGATGAGGATTGCATTGTCCTCACATGAACACATAGTTACACAATTATTCATGTATACACACATCGACACACACACACGCACACATAAAACCCGCCTATCCTTTAAATCCCACCTCTAACTCAGATTCCATAACGTAAGCTTTGATTATCGGTACAGCCCGTTGATAGGAGGGCATGTCATGATGCAACTGTGTCTCCTTGTGTATTTTATTTTAATTTCTTATGCACTGCTCTGTACCGCAGTTGAATTCTTGAAGCGGTGCCGGATCTCTCCCAGCGCTGACAGAAAGGACCGGGAGAGACCACCAGAGACTGATGGGAGTTTTCAGACTGTCTTCATCCCAGCCAGGAAAGCCTTTACTGAGCCAAATCACTTCCATGACAGCCCCTCAGCAGGGAGAGATTGATGGCCAGAATTAGTCATACTGTACTTCTGTCCTCGAGGGGCCGAACCGGTGCGTACGTGGGTCATCGGCGACAAGAGGAGTTTATGCTTAAAGCTTTAATTTGTTTCCATAACTAGTTTTTTCTATATTTATAGCTCTGGTTGTCCTAAAGGGGATAACATGCATGAATTACATGCACACTGGAATATTCTCCCCCATGATATAAAATATAACACAGCTTAAGATCGTTATTCATTCTGTATGCAGGTTCCCCATTCTCATATGAATGTGAGCCTTTTGTGTAGAGAAACACAAACACATAAAAAGATACTTTGACCACCAGGTTGACTGCTCTAAAAAAAGATGTCATATGATATGAATGCTCAGGGAAATTGTGCTTTTATAAGGTGTTCAAATGTACAGTTACTCTGAAGATATTCCATAAACACGTTTTAGGAAATTTAATGTATTTTCACACAAGCGGAGAAGCTGGATGCCCTCCAAAGAAAAGAAGCTTTAGCTTGGCCGGTGTTGGCTCGTGGCTTTCCTTGATTGTGGGAAAATAGCTGTCAATGGACCTTTGAGCTTTCCAGTGGTGATACAACGATGTGTTAACAAGAAGTGAGGCATATTACTCTAAGATATGAAATGGCCCCAAGTTTATGTGTAGTTTTGTTTGAATTTGCAGAGGTGAAGAAAACAACTTAGGCTGCAAGATTAGGACGGGATAGTTTTGAGGATTTATTTGGATTATTTGCATACTTAAAAAGTTAAAATGAGGCAACGATGATGAGGCTAACTGGCGCTTCAAAGCCCTCACATAGTGGAACATTTGAGAGCCCGAAATCCTCTTGTTTGTGTACATCACTGACTGTCACGGTTCCCATTTTCCACACTGAATGTATTCACTGTTGGCCTCTCTAGCTCGAAGGAAGGTTTTGGCAGAGGGTAACCTGTGGGAGCGTGCAGGTGTGTGTGCGTGTGCGTGTGCATGCAAAGTGTGTGTGGTAAGGTGGGGCTGATAGATTAGAGGTTGGTTTTTGGAGTGTCATCATGATCTTGGGGTTTGTGGTTGGAGCCTGTGAGGTCAGAGTGGAGCGTGACTGGGTCTAGAGACGATGCAGCTGGGAATCCTGTGGTCCACTGGCGGTTTCTTTCTTGTGTGGATGAAAATATGATCTCTGTACCACACATACTGTATATAGACACATGAAAACACACATAGACAAACAACATGCTGGAAAAGTGCAAGCATACTGTAGATAGATAGATAGATAGATAGATAGATAGATAGATAGATAGATAGATAGATAGATAGATAGATAGATAGATAGATAGATAGATAGATAGATAGATAGATAAATAGATAGATCCTGTTTCTCTGCCTCCTTCTCCAATTTTTCCTCAGCGTAACAACTTTCCCTCTCTCATGCTCTTCTACCTCTTGTTCCCGCTTTCTTTTGGGAGACTGTGGCTCAGTGGTGAGCAGGGTTGTCCTGCAATCGGCGGTTCGATCCCCGGATGTCGATGTGTCCTTGGGCAAGACACTTAACCCTAAACATCTCTCTCGTAGCTGTGCCTACGGTGTGTGAATGTTAGTTTGTCCTGATGTGCAGGTGGCTCCTCCCATCAGTATGTGAATGGGTCAATGATGTCATGTAGTGTTAAAGCGCTTTGAGTAGTCGGAAGACTTAAGCGCTACAGGTCCATTTACCATTTCTTTCCATCATTTACTTACCAGGCAGGCATTGCTTGCCTCATTTTACCCAGAGCGCTGTTCTGCTCGGCTCTGCTCGGCTCTGTAAAGACCTGGCCTTGTGCAGCTGTGCTGCACCGGTGATGCAGTGGGAGAGGAATGTAGAACTTCAAAGTATAACATGAACGGAGACAAAGAATGGCAGTGTTCAAGGAAGGATGAGAATATGTGATCTCATAAAACAGCACACAAACACATTGGTCCATTTATGCGAGGTTAGGCTGCAGAAGATGATGATGAGGAGGAGGAGGAGGAGGGAGGAGAGCCTGCTTTGTGAGAACCAGAAGAGGAAGAGGCGGCGGGTATAAACGTGATGTTGTTCCGCAGAGATACAGCACATCGTAACTCTCCAAAGCTTGTACGGCCACGGTTAAATGACTGTTAAAACATACAGTACGGAGAGGGATCGAGACTTTGGTTTTAAGGGGCCACGGAGTAAGACTTTCTGGTTGAGAGTCCCATTACACTTGTAACTGCAAAAGACAGAGGATGGGGCCCCTTAAAAAAAGAAAGAAATGAAAAGAGAAAAGAGGCAAAGAGTGAAATGCAGCAAGATTCCAAGAGAGCGGAAAGAATCATCTGACTGCTTGCTAACAGTTTGAGGGGCTAATGGCTTTCAGATGTGGGTCTTTTGCATTTTCAAAGGAGAATAAAACATTCCCTCTCTGAGGAATCCAAACAACGGCTGGAATTCACAACAGAGGTCAAAACTAAATGTTTATTCACGTTCGCTCATGTTACAAGTATTGTGTGTATTACATCCACAGACAGGCCTTTAGATTTTTTTTAAATCACCTTTCAGGTTTTGGGTTCTTTTCTTGAATGTTGATGTTTTCTCTTTGGGAATGCTGTAATGGATGCAGGGACTGGGCGGGGGTGGTGTTTTCACTATTTCCTGTTCAAACCTTGGGAGAGCTGGGACGTGGTCGAGGTGAGGTCATTTCTCACTCCAACTGTAAAGTTGACTGGGGGGAGGGGGGAGGGGGGGGTTGTACGTTGGCTGCTCTGTGACGGCTCCATTTATCAGACAGTTTATAAGCGCAGTTATATTTTCATTTCAGTCAATAACTGTATGTACTGTAAAAAATGAGAAGGTTGACTATCGTTTACAGCTGCATCTAGCAGACGGTTAACTAAGCTTAGTAAGACTGGGAACAGGTGGAAAGGTGACAATACCCACCTACCTGCACTAACCAGGTTACATCTCATTTGAATAGTCTGGACAAAAACTCATATATGAAAACTAACAATTCACAATTTGATGTGGAGGATGATTTCTTGGCAGGGACCAGTAAGGTCATGGACTCTCTGCTGGTTGCCAGGCAACTAGCAACTAACAACTAAAGACGTGACCTCACCTCCTCCAAGTCCAAGTCCCAGTCCCCCCCTGCACTGCGTGGAAGACAGCTCTGGAAACTACAATAGAAAAGAGCTGGGAAGCAGCTGTGCATTGCTCTTTAACGCAGGTGGGTCAGTTAACCAGACGCCGGTTGGTTACTTATTCTTGCAAAACTGAAAAGTTGTATTTCCAGACACTTCTTTTATTTTATTTTTATTAAGCATATCTGACCTTTATGGCGCTTGGCAAAGTTATTTTGTGAGTGTGGAATGGGCTCATTGTTGCCCCTTGTGGCGGGACAAACACCCACTACAACTGTTCTCACAAACCATCCAAAACCAGTGGGGGTTTTCCACTGTCCAGAGAGTGAATGATCACATTTCTGAAAAATAGAATTATTCCTTTAGATTGATAGAAACTGACAATTACCTTACGATCTCCTCCTATCTCAGAACACTCATAAACCATCTGCCTTCTTCATATCCAAGAACATTTTCAGAGTTACATTGTTTCTTCTTATGCTTAAAATGTAGACATATTCTCTGACAGACCCAGTTGTTTTCCACATAAAATACCTCATCCTTGTTGCCACACAAGTTTTCCCTTTCTACCAATCAAACGTCTTCAATGATTCAATGCCCAGAAAAAAATCAAATTTAGAAATAATATTCTAGTTAACTGCTATAGTGAAATGATGATGGAAATTACAGGCCTCTCTCATCTTTTTAAGTGGGAGAACTTGCACAATTGGTGGCTGACTAAATACTTGTTTGCCCCACTGTATATATATATATATATATATATATATATATATATATATATATATATATATATATATATATATATGTGTGTGTGTATGTGTGTGTGCTTTGGGACATCATACTGCATCAGGACACTGTCAAATCTACTGTAAATTCAATAACTAAGCTCAAAGAATATGATTTGCCATTTCTAATAAAACCCTCCCCGAATTTTTCCAAAACCCAGCTTATGTGGTGAGTACGAGGCAGTCCATACTGAGGTGTGGTCCTCTTAACATGATTTATGCCACTGAGTTAAAAAGGATTAGGTAGAAAAATCAGGCCGATTCGTCCTCCTTGTCCTGCCGCTGACTGTCGGGGGGGTGGGCGGGCAGAGCAGCGCCAGAGTAAATGGCGTCTGTATTTTAATACAATCCCTCAAGCAGAACCTGAGAACAACTTTGATAACTCCTTCCTCCCTTCCTCTTAATATGTTTGCACTTTAGCGAGCCATAAAGTTGTCATCTCCATTCCAGCGGAGCCGTAATTTGCCCAATGCCGAGTTACATTTATACCTGTATGCATTGAAATGTCCTGTGGCCTTATGTTTTAAAAGGCTTAAATTTATGTTCACAGTTAAAAAGTCCAGACTTATTCATGAAGAATTCTTAATCCATAAGGATTAGTGATAACCCTAACACAATGTACCATTAAATATCCTCAACCAATGATATTATTGGTTGGTGAAATGTTGAAACTTACCTTTTAAATGCTGTGAACTTTACCTCTATGTTACTCATTTTTCAAAATGCCTTTTAAAATCCCCAGAGAACTGAACTGTTTCCATTCAACTGCAAATCATCAACAACAACAACAATAATAAGACAAACATTGCAGGATTTTCTAGTTGAAAAAAAGTAGGTCATGCCTTGCTGTTTTGCATTAATTGTGGTGTGTTATTGCAACTTTGGTGGGTTGTCGTGGTGTCCACATTTTTAAGATGAACAACACACATGTATTTCATTTGATCTTCAATTTCTTCCATAAACACATCTGACCTGCACCCTGCTGTATCCTCTGAACACACATTTGACCAAAAGTTTGAGTGAAAATTCTGCATTTATCATCGTAACTATATTTTATATTTTATATGTAATTGAATGAATCCATACACATCTTTGGTTGTGGAAGTGTTCAGATACCTTACTGAAGTAAAAGAACAATGTAAAAATGTTCTGCTAAAAGTTCAAAAACCTGCATCAAATTCTACCTGAATATTGTCATGTGTAGCCACCGAGAGACAGGACCCAAACGCCGACAATGTTGAAAGAAATTTTATTCTTCACTTAACCAGTGGAATTACTTAAATTGAGGAATAACAGATAACAACAGGTCTAACACAAGCGATCACCAGGAATCTAACCAGGATGGACCAACACTGGGGAATGAGACAAACAGGGTTTGAATACACAGGGATGGTGCAGGTGATTGGACACAGGAGGAAACAATCAGGGACAGGGCAGACAATCACAGGGACAGGAAGTGCAGGGAAACAGAGGACACGAGAGACAAGGACTTCAAAATAAAACAGGAAACAAGACACAAAAACTCCAGATTCTGACAGATATAAGTCCATAAGTATCTAACATCATCACGTTCATGTGTTTCCTACTGGTGTACATCATCATAATGGTTTATGTTTTGTTGGGCTTGAAATATTGTTTTCTCTCTGTCTTTGAACTGAACTGAACCGTGCTGTACCAAAACAATAACCTCCAACACTGTTGCGTGGCAATAAGAAAGTCTTGTGTCTTGTGTATTTTGAAAGCACTCATAGATAGACATAGAATCAGCTGTTTCAGCAGTGAATATATATATAAGATGACATTTTGGACTTTCCAATAAAGAGAATAAGTTGTGAGCATGTTCATTTCATATGATTTTATTATTATAGTAGATAAAAAAAGAAGAAGAAAAAAAGTATTCTGGACGAGAAACAACTGAATCGTTCCCACTTGGTCACGAAAATACTGGCATCATTTCACAAAACTTCAACTCAAGTTGTGACTGAAAACCCCTGTGTCGGTCGGTTGTGAGGGGGTATAAGCATTATATCTCATAAGTTCATCATACTTGTTGTATGGAAAATCAAAGCAAATTGGAACGTCAGCTGTTGAATACATATAGTGGAGTAAAAAGTGCTATGTTTTAATTTTAAATGTAGTGGAGTCATAGTGTAGCATAAACTGCAAAGTGATTGAGTAAATGGACTTTATGCGAACAACAATATTTTACCATTTAACCAATGAACAACTCATTGCTCTTACTTTAGTAATGCATTGAGTAAACAAATAGAATCACTTCTCTTTGATACAGATGTGTTGAAAACAAAATGCCTGCAGTGGCAATTGATCTCTCAGCACCATCAAAGCTTGAACTGGCTGCTCTCGGACGTTTACAGAAGTTTGCAACCCAAAAACACTGAAAACACTCAATCAAAGTAAAATGTTTGTCTAAACATCATCATCATCCTCACAAGAAGTGCAGGCGAGATTGGGCAATTTCCTCCATCTGGAGCCTGGACGTCTCCCATTACAAACGCATCTCCATCTCTGTCAGCTCAGAATAAATGTTTACCTATCAATGTTAGCTCGCCATCTGCAAAAAAGGTGAAGATAGCGGCGGAGAATCCGACCACCAAAGCCAAAGAATTGAACATCATGTGATTTCTTTCGAGCACGTTTGAACGATGTTCTCATATTTAGTATCATTCCAGCCCACTAAGACAATCATTTATAATTAGGAAAAAGAGCATGCAAGTCTTGGTCCACCTCCCTTTTCCTGAGCACAATAACACACCGCCGGGCATCTGTACATCCACTTGTGTGTGTACTTGTTTATTAGTGTACGTGCATGCGCGTGTTATTGCACATACAAGTTTGAAATGCAAGTGTGTGTCTCTGTGTTGTCAGCGTGTACAGGGTTTGAAAAGCCACAAAAAATAACTTTTATGAGTGTGAAACTCCAGTAAAGCAGGTGTACTTGGGACCATGTTAGAACAGGACGTCCAGCTCTAGCAGCGAGCTCTGCTGCTGCCGTACTGGGATCATTAGAGGTTTGGGTAACAGATGCTAAGATGCTTGTAACATCCTCTTAACCTACCTGCCTGTCACCATTCCTTCCACCTTTCATCCATCCCTCCGGTCCTTCCTGCTGTTGTCTCACGCTCGCTTCTTGTTTGGCTGCAGCTGTTTGTTTAGAGTGTGTGTGGAGAAATAGGGAGGCTAAATATGTCAAGTGATGGATTCTTCTAGAAATTGCCACTTTGTGCTTCAATAAAACCAAAAACTAAATATACTCTTTGCATGATCCAATAAAACAAATGCAATCTCTTATCCTCTTTATGGGAAACTGAACTCATGTCCTTCTATCAACACAAACAGATCCTGTTGTTCTCCGCGACTGTCTGTGACACATTTGTTTAGGGTCAAACCTCTATTGCTGTAAGACACGCATATGCTCTGAGGCCTATTAAAGCCATGTATCAATGGACCACCCAAGAGTTTTACACAAACCCCAAAAAAGGGGTGGGTGGGTGGGTGAGCCTCGAAACACAGAGCAGAACATACGTTGTGACAAGAGGGAAGATCTAAAGAGATGATGAGTACATTTTCACGCTCTGAATATATACAAATGGTCCCAACACATATGCGTGCACACACACACGTACACAAAAAAGGCAGGCATGGCCACCAGTGGTTCTTCTGAGGGTCAGTTTGGGTTGAGAGGATCAGGTGGCCATCTGTGTTTGCTACATCATGATGCTGCCACCAGTTCCTGTTTCCCTCTCCCTCCCTCGCTCATACACACATTATGTTTTTTGCTCATTGGTCTAATTTCGTCATCTAGGTCACAGCGATCTTGTTGCTCTGAAGGACAAATGCATTCATCTACAGCCCCATCTACTCAAATGTGTTGTCGGTATTCACACTACCTTCAGGCTCAATGCTTCTCCTACTCCTCACTTTGATTGTTATCAAGTGCTGCTTTTCCTGGAAAAACACGGGGTAGGCTTTAATTACTGTGATTACATACTATGTTTAAAATAAATAAGTTGGAATTTTAGGAACTACACTTATTCGCTTTATTGACAAGAGCTTATAGCATGAATCCAAACACGGGATTGGCTAGCCTGGCTGTGTCCACATGTGATTTTAACTATTCCTTTAATGATGCTTTCAATAGTTTGGTCAAATATAGCAACCAAATCATTTGAACATTTCTTTCTATTTTATTTGGATATTAAGATAAAGCTTCCAGTGCCAAAAAGCTGGATAAATCTGCATTTAGTTTACTGCTAGACTGCTTTCCTTTTTCATAAATTGGGATAGTAAATAAAATCACAGCTGGATTTCCACAGGCAAAACCTTATTGTTTGGCCAAGTAAGTTATAGGTTTATTAAGTGTGCATGTGCGCAAGGAGAAATCTCAGAATGGGGGAGTTACGTTATACTAAAGGAATGCAATATAGCATTTATTTTGGTAATAATCAATTATACAATGCAAAGAAGGATTTTTTTTAAAAAGCTGATGATGATTGTGTGGAGAGGTTTGACAAATACAACACATCGATGCAGTAGCTTCAACCTGATAACTCACAGTAATCTAGATTTTTATGAGCATGAGTCTCACTCACTCACTCACCCACTCACCAGCCCCTCACACCTCCCCTCCAACATGTGTTTGCTTGGCATTGCAAGTGCGATCCTGCTCAGCTGGGCTGTGGCTGCTTGTCACCCCACTGGAGCTCCCACACGGGACACTTTGAAGTGTCGAGGGGGCCCCACATGAAGAAAGCAGTACTGTAGGTGAACGAGCAGAGGCCTGGGGGCGGGGGTGTGTGGGGGAAGGGGGTTTCTCAGGATGAAGGGCGGTGCTGTCGCAGTCCAGCTGTTTGCTCTGCCAGCCCAACACCCAGGACAGACATAGGATCTGTTAGAGTCAATATGTGTTGCTTTGAGTATCTGGTTGAGCCTGTCAGGACGCTCAACTGACAGTACATCATCATATTTGTGGTTCTTTGAATTATTGCCTCACCAAAGCAGTGGAAAAAACCCTGTTTAAAACGGATCCTTAACACAGAGTAAACTTGGCCACCAATTTCCCGAGACTTCCTGTAATGTTGCTTGGAAGTGAAAAGTGCCGAGACGTGACTGTGGAGGTGTGTGGTCTCGCGTAGGAAGTGTGTGTTCGCCTTTCTATAACATGGTCTCCCGCATCTGGTACTAGTTGAAGGCTGGTGGTTTGAATGTGCTCTACAAAGTTTAAACGTATCCGCCGCATCAGTGCTCTGTTTGACTTGATTCTGTCTATTTGTTCGTCTCCAAATGAAATAAGGACCCTACGTGTGGGCAGAGGCTTTGCAGAGCTGTGTCGCAGACGATGAATGTCAGTTTGTCAACAGCAGTCACCTTTTGACTTCTCAAAACAACTAAGTGTTAAAAAGAGTATCAGTGGTCTGAGGCTGTCCACACTACTACGTTTCCATTTTAAAGCGCATATCCAGTGCTTCGTTTAGAGCACCAAATTTGAAGAGTTTGGAAACACTCCCTAGGATGGATAAGTTTGAAAACTCCAGAGTATACGTCCTGGTGCGGACGGCTGTAAACGGAGAAGTTTAGAATCAATGACGTAGACACCCGTGTTCACTACTTGATTTGGTGTTAGCAGTCACGATTAGTCCTTCCCTGATCCGTCACGTCCCAATCACATGACCCCCCAAGCAAAGAAATCTGTGGTCCCTCTTTTTGCCATTGCCGTTATTTCAGTATTTTCTGAAACTAAACCAACTGCAGTGTGTCAAAAATCTGCTTCCAATTTACACCGTCGCGCGCATGCCCAGTGTACGCGAACGGTCATGTGACCTTTTCAAAGGTTGCCGTGTGGACGGAGATCATTTTTGTTTTAAAACAAAAACGTATTAGTGTGTATGTAACCGTAGCCTTATTGCCCTCTTTCTAGGCCTGCATGTGTTTATGATGAGCACTCACTCAGCATTCTTAAGCATGTTTGTGTGTGTCTTTCAGGTAAGATTGGAAGAGGTTTGTGAATTCAATATAGGGCCCTCATTATGGTCGAAATATGGTTATATTAGGCTATTTATGTGTGTGTGTGTAATCAGAGGACTAAGCTGAGGAATGCAGTCAGCTCTGTCAGCTCTCTCCTGTCCGTCCATCTATATTATGGCCGTTCCCACATACTGGTCATGTGATTTACAGCTACGGGCTGTGATGGAGGGCAAATTCCTGACTGGGATCAGTCACGTTTCATACACACAGCAAGGGTCAGTAGCCAATAAGACTGAAGAAATGGAGCCAGTGAAGGGGAGAGGAGATGAGGAGATATGAAGCTGGAAACAAAGGAAAGGAAAAGAAATATAAAGGCTGAAGGCATCGTTGAGGATCGTTTGATGACCACAATTAAAGTGGTCTTATTGTATAAGTATTGGGGATGAACGAGTAAAAACTGAGGGGAACAGGATGAGTCAGAACAAGGGGGAAAAAGCATGCAGAGAAAGAATACTTTCCAAGTCCAGGGTTTTGTCTGAGAGGTGTGAGAGGTTTTACATTGTTTAAAATCTCCAAAAGTGTTGTTGACATAAGACCTAAGCAGAGATCGCAGGCTGGTTCATGGAAACAGCCCTCTGCTGTATACCGCCGTGTCGGTGATCAGATTGAAATGTAACATATGCCACTGCCATTCATGTTTGGCTTTTATTCTCAACAGTACATTTTCACCATGGGAAGCGATGTCAAAGCCAAACCCCATTGAAAAGACTCATTTTGAAAACAGAGTTTCACAAATAACAAATGTTGCTAGTTTTTACATCAGACATAAGGTGAGACAAATCATTAAATTAGCACTATTCTTTGTCAAGTGCATAAAAGCAATGAATACTTCCAGCAGAAAGCCAAAGCAGCCCCGCCCTCCTGCTATAGCAGGGTTGTGAAAACAAAGTAAGAGATTTGTTACTGCGACAACACATTCCCGACTGTCATTACTGATGTTAGATAAGAGCGCCGCTGAGGAGTGACCGCTCCTATCGTTGTGAGCGGTCAGCGCAGCCCATTGTGAAAACAACAGTCATTACCTACTTGCACAAAGGCTGCGAATTGAACTCGTGAGATAATGTAAAAGATGTGGGGTGTAATTGACTGAAACCACTTCAAATATAAGGACATGTATAAGTGAGGTGGTGGAAAGAGGCATCAAAACAGCACCTGGTGATAAGTCTGACAGCAGTGATATGTCTGATGAGAGAATGACGACTGCAGAATGATAACAGGACGCCGATCAAAGTGATTACTATTTACTTGCTCATAATTGGGGAAAGTACAATATCTGCTTCCACTCTTCAGGTGGCAGATTCTGTCACAGCCTTTCCTCTTACATGATTAGAGTAAGTACAAGCAGCGGTTGCCTACAAGGCTTTTCCATTAGACTCCAAAATAGGCTAGTCCAACCCCATCAGCCTTCATTCTTCTTCCACATGCCTGATCACCCCAACCCAGTCCATCCTCCTGTCATCCCCATTGAAGTTGTTCTTTTCTCCTGACCAGGAAGGACGTTGTAGCCAAATATGATGCAGTTGCAGAGACCTTAACGCTGGTATGATAATGATAATCATTACGGAAATGATGATGAAAGATCTGTTGCTGTGAGTAATTCAATGATGTCACAGGAAGACAATGAGAAGATGTGGTGGGGAGAGGCAGCTGTGTGAGTCTCCACCTGCAAAGCAAAGGGGACGATGCTGAGGGCAGCTGGGATGAAGACGGACTCACGCGACAAGGACTACAGAGGGGTTTATTAAAGTCCGGGAAAAGAAAAAATTGGATATGTGTCTGAAATGTTACAACATAATTGCTGAGAACATATGAAAAGGATTGCAAACCTTTCCCAATGTTCGTGTTCGAGATTTTTCCGCAAACTATGGCTCGATGGCGTGCTGGAGCCTCCCCTTAGCGTAACCCCTCCCCTAACACGATATAAAAACTAGCGCACATAGCATCAGTGGTCCTGCTGCTCGATCGCAAGTCACAGTTTGCTAGCAAGCAGTGGCGTAGTGGACATCTGGCATGGTCAAGTTAAACTTGTGCTAACGCTAAAGGCACCGCCGTAGCCAACTCCGCCTCTACTGTTAAGGCTGTTAACCCGTGTAGAGATTGAGTGTCGCAATGCCCACGAAATGACTTGTTTCACTATCAGAAATTTAACAAATTGGTCGGAGGACATTTGTAAAGTCTAGAAGAGCCACACAATTCAATTATGTTATCCTCATTTAAGTTAGCATTCTTAGCTATCTTAGATAGCCGGCTCGCTAACATTCTGCAAGAGTAGCACAACGTGGTGTGAATGCCAACGTGTCGTATCCAGTAACTGTAGATATGTAATCCACCCTCTGCAGTGTTTTCAGATATACATAATGCACTGCTTATTTTATATACTATATAGCCTACAGATTTTGTTTTCATCATTCAAATCTGGCTGGGTGGTTAATAACACATTTTTCTGTGCTTTGACGAACTCAAAACACATACATTTTTGCTTAATCCCGACTTTAAAGGGGGTGTCTTAAGAAATGTGTCCAAACTCTAATGTTATTAGTAGGTCTGGAGCCTTGCCGACAGTTGAAGAACAAGTTACAGAAAAAGGTAAAGGTTGCTAGGAGAATCGAAAATTAAGCTCATCTGGAAACGAAAGCTAAAAGGAACAATATGTGCAAACTCAACATGGCAAGCAGCGATTGTTTCCATTTGAATTTGGCGTCTTAGTTCTCTGGATTCCAGAGTTGTTCTTGTTTCCAAATATTAGTGTGATTGCCCTAAACAATATGAACAACACACAAATACTCAAGACATCCATCCATCCCATCCATTTTCAATACCGCTTATCCTCATTAGGGTCGCGGGGGCGCTGGAGCCTATCCCAGCTGACATGTGAATGGATAATGCAATATATGTCATATTTATCTTATTAATAACAAAACCCATGAAAAGACCAACGCCCACAAAGAACACATCGAACTAATAAATATGTTCAATGTTGTCAAAGCCTCAGGAAGCTTATTCACGGCCCAGTTACGGTTGTTGTCCAAACACAACAATGAGCCACAACTTGATACTGGGTGACATGTTTATTCATCACAATGAACATGGGCCCTGCGCAGTATTTTGAATCGTGGGCACATGCACCATCCTGCTGACAAAAACACTAGTGTGAGTGTGTATTAATGCACATCTGAAAATAGTCCCCAACAGATTCCTTCTTTATTCCTGTTTGAGTAGCTATTCCAAAGGTTACAGTGCCCAGCTTGCTCTAAACTGAAATTATGTATCTATGATCAGTTTTTGAAGATGTCTTCACAGCCACAGAGAGGGTTGGGTCGTATAAAAGACATGAGATCATTGGTATCTTCGTGAGATTTTTTGTCAATAAGAAAATTAGCAGCCTTATCCTCTGAATTAAGTGGTTCTAACTGTTTATGAATATCTGGACATATTTTAATTATTTCCAGTCAGAAACATTCCTTTTCTGCAGCTGTACACCCTTATTGTCATAAGACGAGGTCTCTTGACTCCATTCATCATCCCTACTGTTAATAAAGGTGGATGACCCACTCTGTTATAGAAAATACAAAAGTCATGTTCCAATCATGGCTTTTTTACTTTAATCTTTATCTGAAAGCATATTTATGAGAATTGCATGATTAATTTGATCTTGAAATCATTGGAATTTGAGGATTTTACACGTAGATTTTGTCGCAGAACCCAGCAGCTGAAGAAACATAGGGCAATATTCAGTGCTGAGGAATGCAACGAGACAGACCTACATGTGAATACCTGTAACCTTTACCCCGAAACAAAAGGAGCTGAACACCAGCTGGACATAATAGCAGGTCATTAGGGAGGTGTACCGTTAGCCGGGAAAGGAGGCAATGGCTGATAGCAAAGATTTTACAGCTCAGCTTCACCTGGTTTCTCTTTCCAGACGTTTCCGAGCTGTTGGGTGGAAGACACAGGGACAAGTTAAGCTTGAACGTGAGAGTCAAGGCTCCCTGGTCACTTCCTCGGAGTGGCTCTCCATTATCCAAATGTCAAGTTGTGGGAGACTTTTACCACGAAGAAAATTACAAAATTACAAAATGTTCTTCGAATCTGAAAAAAACATTTTAAATTCAGGTTGTAAAGTTTTAGCCTTCTGGCTTTGTTCAACTCAAATTGTCTTATACTCGTGCTTTAAAACCTCACCCATCTGTGCTTCATGTTTCTTGAAATAAACAAGACTAAGTATTTGCAAATGCAATATATGACTGAGGTTTGTTATTTTCTGTTGCTATTATTGTAATACAGTTGTGTTTTCAAAACATTTCACTTCATGTTCTTATTTGTCCCTTTTCAAATATGGTTCAGATGATACAGAAGATTTTGGGTAAAGTTGATCTCTAGTGGATTGAAATTGTCTTTTGTTGAGTCACGGTTTTGGTTGTAGCTTGTTTTTCTCAACCACTTACTTTTCTATTGTTTATTGTATTAGACAATGTTTATTTTCATTCCTGCATGAAGGACACATCTTTAAAATCAGCAATGTGACCTTTATACAACTTTGATTAAATTAAACTGAAAAAAATGTTCTATGTTCTCAGCTTTTTTACATTCCTCTTTTTTACTATTTAAGAATAATAAACTGTAAAACTGTGTCCAATCATTGTCGAAACACCCTGCCGATACTCAGCGTTGGTTGGTTCTCTGGGAGGTTATGTCTTATGACATCAGGGTCTCTTAAATACTTCCAGAGAGAAGCTGTGAGAGACTGACCCCCAGCCCGACACCACCGATGACATAGCCTCCATCTGACTTGGAGTTTGCCTGTTAATTAAGGCTGTAAACAGGTGGGTGAGAGAGGCTTTGTAGCTGACTTTATACTTGACAATCAAACGTCCTCACTTGAAGTTTAATGATGTTTACCTCAGGATGGAAATGTACCTTTCACAAAGCCCAAAAGCACATGAACACACAAACACACAAACACACATACGGACGGTTATCGTGTGGTAAATCTGCTTGCTTTTACAGCAGAAATTCATGAACAAAAATTATCCCAATATTCTTTTTCCATGCATAATGCACCTGAAAGTAAAATTGCTTTTTGCATACTTCATTAGTGTTCCTGAAATTAATTTGAGGATGTGGTGTGTACACCCCTAGTGAAAGGATAGAGAGATTACAATTTACACCAAATAACACATTCGAAAAGCATACACTACATTTCAGTATAAGAAACTGGAAAAGGCTACCTGAGGAAAATATGTGTGCAGAAAGACAGTGAGTCAATTCTGAGAGCTGCATAACATGTTAATATAAAATATGTGTGGATAGTTTAAAGTAAAAAAAGAAGAAAGAAAGTGAAGGGGGCTACATCTCTCAGTTTTAATGGCAATATATGAGAGTTTGACAGAGATCTCCCGATCAGTTGAAGGTTAGAGCTCCAAAACTGTAACTCCTATGTGTTAAATATTTACATTGTGAGAAAAAGGATGCAAACATGTTTATGTATAATATGCATTTAAAGATTGAATACTGTGGGATGGAGCACAATTTCAAAATATCTATTTGCCTATTCCAAAAACCAAAGTTAAACAAGCCCACTAAACTAACACATATGTGATGTGAAAGTATATGGGGATAGCATGGATGAAAGAAGTACTCAGATCCTTTACTCAAGCAAAAGTACAGACAATACAATGTAAAAATATGTAATTACAAGTAAAAGTCCCGCATTCAAAAAAGTGTGGAAGTATTATGAGCTACATTTACAGTTTTAAAATTGAAGGTACTTGTATGCAGAAGATCTCTGTTATAAAATAAATGACATGAGGTATACTGATGCTTAAGGCTACTTTATATACAGTTAGCTAGTTTAGGCCTGTGGTTACATCCATATACTGCATACTGCAGACCGTTTGACATCTGCAGATACTATAATGTCTGGCACGCTCTGCTGGAATAAAGTGGTATGGCTTTTTAAATCCAGTGAAGGAATGAGGTCACAAGTTGTCCATTAGGGAGACTTCCAATTACCCCTGGACCGCCATTTGTACTGTATGCCTCCAGTTGTTGTGTTAGCCTGGTCTCAGATAGAGTTTGTGTTAAAGTGGTGGCCTCGCACTGTTGTCTTTAGAGCTTAGAGCTTCTCTCTGGGGGTCCGAGGGAGAACTGACGCCAAAATCAACAGACAAAAGAATGAGAAACAACAGCGGAGAGCTCGAGAATGCTAAGGAGAGGCATTAATAGAGGAGGTACGAGGGGAAACACAGAAAGAAAGCATGCATTCTTCCACCGGGAGCAGAGAACAGAGGCCCTGTTGTGTTGGCAGCCACAGGGTGCCGACAAAACACCTGGCAGAGAACAGGAAAAGAGGGTGCCAGGGATTGTCAAAGCTCAGAGAGACCAGGTGGAAACGGGACACAAAGATCAGGGGAACTTGAGACTGTTTCTTCTCTTTCTGTGTCTATGCGTGTGCGCTAACGAAAGAGAAATAAAATGGAGGAACATGTGCCTGTGCATGCTTGTGTGTGTCTAAACAGCTATGGTTAAATGTGCATGTGTGTGTGTGTGTGTGTGTGTGTGTGTGTGTGTGTGTGTGTGGGTGTGTGTGTGTGTGTGTGTGTGTGTTACCTGCAGGAACTCCCCTGTCCCGAGGTGAAACGGGACTATGCTCCAGGTTCAGGTCCTCAGCAGCTCAGCTCAGCGGGCTCCGAGCTGCTGCTGGTTTCCTGTGCACATTCCCAAACCTCCCCGGCTGTGTTATTCTTGGCCCAGACAGAGGGGTACAAAGCTAAGAACCAGGGGTCTTACAGGGGCCTCCTCGGTCCCTATTCCCTCAAGGTCCGAAATCCTCAAAGCCTGCAGAACCTCGCAGAGCCTGGGGAAAGGTGGTCGGATATAGATGAACATCGGGGTTGTGTTTTTTTAGCCATGGAAACATCGCCGCTCTATGGATGGCAATGTCAGTCTGTCTATGAGTCGGTCCAAAACTTTGCAAACTGAAATTTCTCAACAACTATTGGATGGATCACCATGCCGTCCCTGGCTCCCAGAGGACAAATCCTATTGACAGTGACCACCTGCCTTTTTTTTTTATTTAGTAACATCATTAGCTCCACATCTGTGTGTTAAGTGGAACCTCAACAACTATTTGATGGATTGCCAGACAATGTTGGCACACACATTAATTTCCCAATCAGGATTAATGATATAAGAACTTAAGTTTCTGTTAAGTTTCCAGGCGCCATCATCAAGTCCAATACTTTGGTTTATGACCTGCTAAACTTTTGTCATTCAATATGCAAATAAGAAACTGCATTCAGTCAGCAGAAGAGGAGACGAATGATAAAAGGTTAACAAAATAAAGCTGTGAATGTCAATGGGACACAAGGAAATGCAGCAGTCAAACAATGTTTCTGAACATGTAGATTGAATATGTATACAGACTAGACTGCTTTTACACATGATTTGAAATTCAAATTGTTGCTCTGTATGTTTGCATTTATTAATATTTGCCACCTCACCTGCTACGCTGAGTACAGGAAACAGGAAATGAACTCAGTGGTTTTCACACTTGTTTTGGCACCAATGTTCCGCTCATTATAAAAATGATTATCCACATACACAAACGGACACGGACACCAGCATCCAGGAGAAAAACAGTCTACACACCATAAGATGTCATTTCAAAACCAACAGTGAGTTCACTCTTTTGCCCTTCTGGTCTTTTGAAATGTTGCAGAATATGTATTAGCCTGTGTGTATGTTGACATTTGTGTGTTTACTGTCAACCAGCCTGATCCACTAAATAAGGTAACCTGCTAATAGTCTTACTTAGGCTTACTTTAAATTAATTCTTTAAACCGTAGGGTCTGACAAGAAAGTGAAAAGGTAACTCCATTTACATATCTGTGCATGAGGGTGCATGTGAGGGTCCACGTGTGAGCATCTGGTTCATGTTAGTACAGCTGAGCTTGTGTGAGAATATAGGAAAAGGGCAATGCTTCAGGTATGAGGACATAAAAAAGCATTAGCTCTGGAATGTGAAAAATATTACAGCTGGCCAACATGATATCGTCATGGCAACACAATTACGCCTGTCAACCTGAATGGTTATCTGTTTCTGTGGTGCAACAATGGTAATTAAATGCGGCAAATCAACATTATAGTATGTAATTGATCCTGTGGCAGGGACAGTTACTCAACACCCATGCAAGTTGAACAATTCCTGCAAAACCAAATGACAGGGCAAAAAAAAGAAAGAAAAAAGCCTCATGTTGGTTTAGAGAAACGCAGGCCTTCTTAGACAATTAAATACAATAACTCAATGTAACTCCCATTGGCAGAGGCGGAGCAGAGCAGGGCAGGACATATTAAATGTAAGAATTTAAATAATAAAGGAAATTAAAATAAAAATATGCAAAGTGTATACAGTGTATCTAAGTGTATATAAAGTATATAAAGTGAAAGCGGTGCAAGGTTTATTGATGTTGTTCAATATCAATTTGAGGAGGATCTGGCCAGAGGTGATTTATTATAAAGTCTAATTGCAGTTGGCAGGAATGTTGTCCTGTATCTGTCCCTGTGACTGTGTGGCATAGGGCAGTCATTTCTTCACAACCACATCTACACCTTCATATACACCCTCTATGGCAGTGGTTCTCAACCTTTTTTCAGTGATGTACCCCCTGACCAATGCAAAGCATTTTTGGTTGAAAAAATATGTAATAAACAGCGCTGTGCCATCAGTGTGATTTAATATAGAATATATACAATTCAATTTATGAACTTACACTTGTATTTTTTTGAATATTTATTAAATAGTTATTCATAAAGGATTTTTTTTAAGTGGATGCTCCTTTCAGAAATCTATTTTTAAATCTCATGTAGCCCCTGTAGTGCCTTCAGTACCCTCAGGGGTACACGTATGCCCATCTGAGAACCACTGCTCTAGTGAATATGGGACACCAGCCAGACAGATAATAATCTCCGTGTGAGAAGAATCAAGATTTAGAGCATTTTCAAAGTAATACATGACAAATGTGGATATCAATGTCCATTACATGAATTACATCCTTATATATCGCATACCTGCCTCCACGCCATAACAGGATTCATAGATTAAGTTTGTTATATAAAGATAAAGTAGAAAAGAGAGTGTGAATATACATGAACATATGTTCCTCTCTGGAAGCACTTTTTGAGTATGATGTGTATGAAAAACAGCGTCACGCGAGCACGTCCCTAAATCAGCTTTCTAACTGTGAACTTTGGTTGATGAATGATATCAGAGAGATGAAATATCGTGCAAATCTCCCCAGTCCATACAGTACAATATTGTTGGTTCCTCTCTGATGATAATATTTAAAAAAAGAACATTACCACACTGTATGCCAATACATTACAATGCATACACTATGGCCATGGCTAACGTGAGTTTTGCTAAATACTAACAGTACTCAGGTAATATTCCCTGAGAGTTTTATACAGCTAAAATAATATAACATGTATACTATTTCCCCTATATACATGCCCATTATGTTGTTATTTGTTGTGTGCATGTTCTGCCAAACCCTGGTTCAATAATGTGATCTCCTTTACTCCTCTCTGTTGTTTAGTGTGTTGCTGCTTCTTTTGTTTGCTCTCCAATAAAGAGATACTTTGAAGAATGACAATATGTTGTGTTTTTAGTTTTTTGGCAAGGCTCACCAACTGCCAAATATGCACAAAACTAACTGATTTTAAAAAGAAAAGCATGCTAACAGCAGGTTTTGTACAACAGTGATTCACTGAACGCAGCAAAACATATTTTCACCAAAAGATCCTTCCTTTTTATGAATTCCAAAATTAAATATTCATTCGTGTTTGGGGATATGGCAACTGCGTTGAAATAATCAAAATATGGTGTGCAGAAGATTGCTGAATATAACACAAAGTAAATGACAAGAGGATGTCACATTTTTAGGATCATCACAAATCCATTGACAGAATGTCGACATGCGCTCACACACAATGACTCGTATATGTTTTGCCTCACAGATGACCACCATACGCGGATCTCATGCGTGGGGACACACACCCCAATGAAGTGGCGTCGGTGACAGCGCGTGTGTCTCTCCTCCCTCAGCAGGAGCAGGTTGCGTCAAACAAGCTCCTCCTCCTCTACCGTTTGCTGCTGTGCGCTTCCCATCTCCATCGCTGGAGAGCGGACAGGTAACCGCAATTTATAATCTGTTCTGGTTTTCTGGAGTTTATGGAATATGAAATCGATTAATGTGATTAATGAGATTGGTTGTTTGTTGATGGTGTTAAAAGCACGAGGCTCTGTTGGTTGTAGCGGAATGTGAGAGGTGGGCTGCGAGACTTCTTATGGGATTATTATGGTATACGGCGTGTGTTCAGTGTATAACCTGATTGATGTGTCTGTAGATAAGAAGCTCGTCTGTTGTGTGTCTGGTTGCGCAGCGCTGTTGTGCGCAGGGTGCTCTGGTTTGTGTTGGCAGCAGCAGCATCGAGGCTCTAACAGACGCTATCATGCTGAACGGCCGACATCAATGTCAACTCAAATCGATCAGATGTGAACACGAGATATCCTCATTGCATAATTGTGTGAGTGTGTCTATTGTGTTTATGTGTGCGTGTGAGTGCGTTTTGAGAGTATAGAAGGCATGCATGCATCAAGGCTGCGTTGTTCAGCTAGTTGGGAGACTCATGGGTCCACAAATGGTGGACTGGTGTTTAGTTATGTAGGTAAATGATGCTGTGATGTCACTGCTCTGTGCTGTTGGGATTTCCTGAACAAACCAATGAACATGTGTGGTGTGGAGCTAAATCGATCGCTTAATCGATCAGTCAACTGACAGAAAGTTAAGCTGCGACTATTTCGAGAATCATTATTGTTTTTCGGGCAAACATGCCACATTTTCTCTCTTTCAGCTTCTCAAATGTTATGCATGTAACGGAATATCGTTGGGGTTTGGACTGTTGGTTTGAATACAATGAGGAAAAGCTCTGTGAAATTTAAACAGTATTTTCCTGTATATTTTCTGGGGAAAAAATGTTAGACCAGCAATAATCAATTAAGAACACAGAGAAAACAAACTGCAGATTAAGTATTCATTTAGCTAAATGTGAACAGGACTAATCTTGAGGGTCTTGAGGTCTGCTCGGAAGCTCGACAAATACTGTGATAAACACTGTGCTCCTCCCCTCCTCAGGATGGAGGCCCTGTTAAACGAGTGGCTGTGGCAGGAGGAGTCCTGGCTTCCTCCTGGCATCAGCTGGCAGGACATTGAGATGAAGGAGGATGAAGGCCGCTTTCCTCTCCCCAGGGATCTCATCTACACCTTTCCACTGGCCTTCACCTTTATAGCCCTCAGATACGTCTTTGAGAGGTGAGACACACACCTGCCCTCGTCACAACGGGACCGTGAATTCACGCTTGCAAGATCTGCCTTTTTGTTGTTGTCATTACTGTAACTTGGACTTTTGTGTGGACTTGAAGTTTTCAATATTTATGGTGGATATTTGTGGTGATCTTAAATTATATATATATATATATATATATATATATATATATATATATATATATATATATATATATATATATATATATATATATTTGTTCAGTCTGTCAGGTGAAGGCAAATGTTCAAACACATTGTTTGTGTCTCATTTCCTCCTGGCAGTGGTCATGGTGGCTTGCTGACTGGCTGGTTTTCTGCCTGCTAAGCTGCCTGTGAGGCGCAGCATAATGTGCTTCTTTACCCTTCACTTGTGCTCCCAGTAGACGGAGGGAACAGACCAGACGTGCAGTAAAAAGCAGCACCATGAGTGGACAGTTTTAGCTGCTGACTGTGTGAATGCCCTCTCTCCTCCCAGAGGGACTGGGCTCGGCCTTTAAAAACGTAGGGCTGCCCCCTCTTAGTCGATCATGGCCACCAATCTGTCCTTTTTTTGGTAAAAGATGTCTTCCTTCAGTGTTTTTTCATGCTGAATTACTATTACTATTTCCCAAAAACCTGCAAGCACATCGTTGGTAAACACAATATTTGGTGCTTGTGTGTGATTCTTTATGGAGAAACTATGATTTTTAGTTCTGTCGATTAGTTGACAAATTCGGATGAGCGTTAATCAACTAAGAATGTTAGGAAAGTTAGCTGCAACTCTATTTTACATTACAGTTTTAAATACTTCCATTCCAATACTTTGGTGATACTCATATTGAGGGACTCGAATGGTAGCACTTAAAGGTTCATTCCAGAAGGTTAAGACACTAATTATGTGGTTTTATAGGATTGGGACATAAATACAATTTATTGACTCACCAACATTACAAGTCTCTTACTGATATTAATGTACTCGCTTCATCAAAAGCAACTATCATGCACAGATGTGTTAAAAAATATATATATATCATTAAATAAATCATTATAAAGGTCAGTTTATTGTATTACTGTATTATGAGAAGTGACTGCCAGTTGACAAGTTAACAGGGTTGCTGGGCAACTGTACACTTAACTAGTGTTGCTGGTAACAGGAGAAGAATTGAGATAACGGAGGCATGTGATGGGTGAACAGGAGGCCTGTGTTTGATGCTTTCTCTGATCGGCTACTCGATTACCTTTCCTGAATGATGAACAACGTGAGCTTGATTGGCATGGGCTGTGTACGATTAGTACCATTGTTTGGCTTAAAGCCTCATTTGTACCTTCATCAGGTATTTATTAGCAGAGTAGTAACATTAGATGTATTGGTAGCACAGGAGGGTTCAGTGAATAGTAGCATATGCTAAATACCAGCATGCGGGCATGTGTGTATAGCCTGTGGTGGTGTGTTAGTTGTTGTGTGCACAATGAACTATGAAGGTGTTGCTTACGTTTTAGGGGCTATCAGCCAGTTTGAAGGTGTAAGGTGTGTCCTCATTTGAGCATCCCGGGTCGCAGCTGTGTTGAAGTCGGGTTTGTGTGTGTTTGTGTCTCGGAGGTTCCAGTAACCAGAGACAGTGTTTGTGTCTGTGTGAAGCTGTCCTGATCTACTCATTATCTCTGAGATAGAGTTACATGTGATTATGCACATGCACACACACATCCTGTGCCTCTATCTTTGTGAGGACACTCATTGACATAACGCATCCCCTAACCTTACCCTAACATTAACCATCACAACTAAATGCCTAACCCTAACAATTACCCTAACACTAACCTAGCCGTAATTATAACCTGCACCTTAAAACCAAGTATAAAGCCTCAAACAGGCCTTTGAAAATGTGACGCCGGGCCAAATTGTCCTCAATGTTAAAAGATGTCCTCTCTCAGAAGGTATAAAACTCCAAGCAGAGGCGCCGCAACGGAACAGGCAACCCAGGCAATTGCCTAGGGCCCCGAGCTGAAGGGGGCCCCGAGCTGAAGGGGGCCCCGAGCTGAAGGGCGCCCCGCGGCCCTTTCCGAGTTGTCACTGGCTAGTTAGTTGCTAGTAGGGGGCCCCGACAGACGGCTGATATCGCTCCATATCAGCGACACAACTTGAAACCCCCGTAGACACTGCAATGACACGTCGGGAATCTGCTTAATGGGGGTCAAACACAAACAAACAAAATGAAAAAATGAAGCGAACATATCACTCTGGGCACACGAAATGAAAAAAAAAACAAGAAGAGGATGAAAAGAAAAAACGTGACAGTGGTAAGTGGGAATGTGGAAGCTATGTGTGTTACATTATGAACAAGTAGTGCTGCCAGCCAGCCTGCCACTTTATCCCAAACATCATCCACCAGGCACCAAATAAGTTTACTGCACATGAGTCTCTTGAGCCCAAGGGACCCCCCAATTGAGTGCAAATCAAAACATTTGTAACAGATAAGCTTCATACGAACACTGATCACAAACAAATATAGCCATGCTGCACATCAAATGAAACAGCAGAACCTGGGCTACAAGAATATATAAGCCATACTCCAAACACTAACTAAATGAATTACCAAATATCAAAATTCATATCACAGAATTTCGTCAACCGATTGGCGCGTTTTGGTGGCTAACGCTACGTAGCATTATGCTACACAATGAAACATCGTCGCATAAGAAAGCAGACACTCCGCAGATTCCGTGTAAAGTGAATTCAGCCATTTTCTTCTAAACTCGTTTTTTATTTTATATGTTAATTGTTTAATTAAAAGATTTCTTTACTGATCCGTAGTCCTGGACTTCATTCATCATGATTCTAGGGGGCCCCATGGTCCTTCTTGCCTAGGGCCCCCAGGGGGTCTAGAAACGCCCCTGACTCCAAGATAGATGTACAGGTACACAAACACTGAGAGGACACTGTGAGTGTATCAGCACCGGAGAGGCTAATATACATTGTCCCCTCTCTGTAGTACTGTCTCGTTTCATCTTTTTGTAATACACACACACACACACACACACACACACAGATCAAATGTCTTTTGATGCCTTATCAGCTAACAAAGAGAGCGGCCCTACAGGCTGTCATTAGCACCATAAATCTTGTTGCCATTATTCTGTACCGCATTGTGAGGATCATATTGAACAGCTGTTGATGTAATCTTACATTAATCTCTCAAAAATTAGAATCCAGTCTATTTTACCTTCAAGTTATGGAAAGAAACAGGTTTTCTCTGTCCTCTCAGGCTCATCGCCGTCCCATTCAGCAAACATTTAGGTGTGAAGGACCGGATTCGGATTCGAGCTGCTTCTGTCCCAAAGCTGGAGACCTTCTACAAACAGAAAAGTCGACAACCATCGCAAGTTCGTATTATCGTTCCCTTTGTTACGACAGAAACTTTCCATCCAATAAGTATCAACTCCTATTTTAGTTGGATTTGGTCACTACAATCTCTTCAATTATTACTTCACGAGCAGCAGCCAATGCTTAGTGGACTTTGTTTGCTCAGAGTTTCACCCTCATGCTTCTTAACGCCCTAACCTAATTTGAGACATTTACTGACTCATCAGTTAAAAACCAGTTCATCTATATTCTTGAGCTACACTCCATTAGATTTGAAGAAAATACAATACAAAAAACATACATTAAAATAGAAACATTACCACTACAGTAATAGTCCCCCCAAAAAGACACGAGAACTGAACATTAATCAAAGATAAGGTAGTAAAGAAGTATATATTTTTAGTGATCACATTGATTGTTTATTTGGATCATTGTGACATTGCACATTAATAAAAATTGCGGTAAATGTGCTAGGTTTAGCCAAAAAGCTGTTTTTCATTTTATAGGACCTGGTCAAATTTATCCTAAAAAACACATTTCATATATATAAACATGAAGTGTTTTTTTAAGATATTGAAATAAGCATTCCGGGTGAGGAGATTGTTTATGCTTGTGAAACATATCATACGGGGCCCCATTATACGATTGTAAAAGTGATTGTAAGTAGTTTTATTGAACAAATAGTGCATTTATATATTTTGTGTGTGTTTATAATTTTTTTAGGAACACTGACTATAAATATTTATTTCATATTTATTCTTCCTGTGTGTATATATTATTGTATATATATTTCAGTTACCGTAGATTATTTACTGTTTTATTTACTGTCATGATAAAGGAAACTAAAAATGTTTGTTTTTTTTCCCCTCTGCATTGTGAAAAATGCTTACTTCCTTTAAAAAGGATCAACGCACATTTTAAAAATTCATATTATGTTATTGCCACGGTCTCAAGAAAAAATATTACTAAACATGAACAACTCTCTCCCAAATCCAAAAGTGCTAAAACTAATCAATTATAAAGTCTGAAACTGCTCCACTGACGATGGATTTGGAGAGAATGAAGCCCTCCTTGTGGTTTCACTGCTCTGCACCTGTCAGGACAAGACTTGACTTGATATACCAAGCGAAGCTCGCCATTGTGGGTCTGTGCATGAGCACGTGTGTACCTTGACTTATTTGCACATCATCTATTTACATATGGCGTGGTCAGGCCGTAGCACCTGTCCTTTGCGTTGTTGTTCTGCCATGTAAATACCTGGCCACGAACATAAAGTAGCCTGATATTTATGTGTCCAGTAAAATGTGGATATTTGCACAACTCAGTCGTCAGGGAAAAGGGTTGCGCTCTCAGTATTGTTCGTGTTCATCCTTTAATACAACACAAGTAGAGTGTACATTATATGTGGAAATGGAAATAAATGGAAAAGTGTGTGTCGTTGTTTTGGCCCAAACTAGAAGTCATTAAAGTTTCTTCTAGCAAAGGACATTTTCAACAGCAACAGAACCCGGTATATCAGGATGCACAAAGAGACAGTCTTCTTTAATAAAATCATTTGATTCATATATACTTATCAGATCTCCATTTTGACAGCTCAAAGCTGTTGTAATTGGCAATTTTCCTGTCATGAAATGGGAAAAGTACTGTCAGGGAGATCAGGAATGAGCTCTGGCTCTGTAACGTCACATGTATGAAATATTGCATCAATACTGCATGTTTAAATATGTATTTGTGTTTTTGTGTCCTCAGATTGAGGTGGTGAGCTTGGGAAAGCAGTGTGGAATCTCTCAGAGAAATATCCAGACCTGGTTCAGACACAGAAGGAATCAGGACCGACCCAGCAACAGCAGAAAGTTCTGCGAGGCCTCGTGAGTTTTTATTTTCCAAAACACATATCGTTTTGCATATTGTTACTGAGGTATGACATCTACCTTTAAGGAAAGTGTATACATTATTCATCTACATTCCTGGTTCTCAACATGCCACTTTTCTTGAATTTCTTCTTGATTCAGCAAATTCAGCAATTCAATTTATTCCGCAGCCTCTAAAATCTGATGCTGTTTATTTGTATCCGTGCAGCTGGCGTTTTGCCTTCTACATCGCATCCTTCACTGCGGGGCTCGGCTCTTTAATTAATGTGAGTCTGTTAGTCGCTTTTATTTCTTTTAAAAAGATCAGCCTGCATTACACATTACAGGTATTTTATACAGTGTGTGGGAGATGAACTCTATTGGTTTTATTATTGGATATAAGCAGTAATAAGTAAGTAAGCAGTAATGTATAGAAATCTTACAACACCATATGGAGTCATACTCACTGTACAACTGTATTTACTTCCATGGCTTGAAGATTGCTGATGATTCTTTAATCTTGTTGTTTAATCTTACAGACTCCGTGGTTCTGGGATCATAGGGAGTGTTGGCGGGGTTATCCCAAACAGGTGAGCAAGAAATAGCTTGATTTCAAATTCAAGTTTTGATGTTTGAAAACAATTTGAAAGGCTTAATAAGTTGTTGTCTTTAGATTTAGATACAACAGAATAGGGTTGATAAAGTGTTAATTGATTGTTAATTGCAAACATGCCAAGCATTTGCATGTTCTAGCTTATGACGTTGCGCTCCTTTTCTTCATTGTATGTGATTGAGAATTGAATATCTTTGGTTGCTTGGACGAAACACACAATTTGAAAATGTCACTTTGGACTTTATTTTACTATTTATAGGCTAAATAATCAATTAGAAAATTAAATGAAAGATTTATTACTGGATGTCTATAGAAATAAACCAAATACAACTTGGACGTACACAACACCTTTCAAAGAAAAGTGATAAGAGGAAACAACAGCTGGGAGGGACCCAACAAAATACAATATTTACTCTGTGTAAAAGGATTGAGCCACAGAAGACTTTGTTCACAATACAGTTTTGTCAGTCAGCTCCACCCACTTTATGTTTTTACCCTTAGTTCGCTCATATCTCTGCTGTGTTGATGACAGTTCGGTATTAGATTTGATGAGATTTGACTTTATTCATCCCCAGGGGGAAATTACGTGAAGCAAACATGTTTACAAACAATAAAATAGCAGGGCATATTACATTTAGGAATTAAAATAATAAAGGAAATGAAAATGTAAAAATAAAATATAAATGAAAGTGTATGCATTGTATCAGTGTATGCCTGCAGGTCGGCATTCCTCCGCTGAAGCCCGCCTTTCCCAGTCGGGTCATGACCGCGAACAGAAAACACGAGAAACAAAAATGCAAATCCCCGTCTCTCTGAATGCAGTTTGACTGATAACAGCTTCTGCAGGCAAAACAGCCGCTGACCTTTTTCCTTTTTGTGAGGTCGGGACAGAAAGAAAGGATGCGTATTTAAGGGCTAAGGGCCTCCTCAGTCAACTTCCTAGCATTGTGTTGTGAGAAGAAGTGTTTTGACTGTGAGGAAGTTATAATATATTAAGAGCTTTGGAAACACAAGCTTGACGTCACCGCTTATACATTCCCCCAAAACATTCAGATCTTTCCCAACACACACATCCTGGTGGTGCCAAAGTCACTCTGAAATATCAGTTCATTCTGTTAAACAATATATATTTTCGCAGAAACTGTCCAGAGATTCACAAAATGTGTTCTGATTGGCTGTAAATGCTTCTGTTGCATCTACGTGTGAATGTAAATGTGGACGTATTGTTTCTCTCTTCCTCTCATTCTTTAGCCCGTGGCTGAGGCTCATTACTGGTACTACATCTTGGAAATGGGCTTCTACTTGTCGCTGCTTCTGTGCGTCTCTGTGGACGTCAAGCGAAAAGTGAGTGTGAGCTCAAGGACTTAAACTTAAAACATCAGAGCAACACCCTAGCGCTGGTTTTCACATCTGCATTTCCTCTCATTTTGTGCTTGAGTTTTTAACTTTTAGTCAAATGGTCAACACCAAAAAGCTAAACATCACTTTTTTTGCAGTGTAATCGGAATGTTGTTTTTCTCTTGCACGATTATACTTTATACGGATTATGGATTATCTCCAATAACATCATAACTTTGTGTACTTTGTGCATTTTAGAGTGTTGCAGGATTTTAATTCTTAATGGCACACACTGTAAAATGTATTTACCCACGACCTATGTGAAGGAACACACACTTTTAAAATATGCTCCAAAATAGGCAAGGCAAGGCAAGTTTATTTATAGAGCACAACTCATACACAAGGCAATTCAAAGTGCTTTACAGCTACAAAAAGGCAAATAAAATCATTCCATAAAAACATAAAAATAATAATATATTAATTATATTAAAAGCGAAGAGTGCATATAAAATACTTTCAGTTGTCAAATAGAACCGTTTTCAGCCTGGATTTAAACATTGTCAGAGTTGAGGCCTGTCTCACATCTTCTGGAAGACTGTTCCAGATTTTAGCATAAAACTGAAACGCAGCCTCACTGTGTTTAGTCCTGACTCTGGACCAGCAGGAGACCACTCCCTGAGCTTCTCAGAGCCCGAGATGGTTCATATGGCTCTAACATGTCACACATGTACTTTGGTGCTAGACCATGAAGAGATTTGTACACAAGCAGAGCTGTTTTAAAATACCCAGTTAGACTGCTATATTGCTAAAATGGTAGAATTGACAGTGAATAATTAATGTAATTTGTCTATTTGTCATGTTTCTGTGTCTTAAGGAAACCATCTGAGATGCTTACTGCTGCTGCTACTGCTGCAGTTTTCTTAAGAAGTCCGTATTTCAGTGAGAAAAAGTGGTTTTGTGTGATTCAGGCTGCTGATCAAAGATAAATGAGCTTCAAACACAACAACAAATCACTCCAGACATCTGCCTTTCCAATACTTGGACACGACTCGTGACCGACTCAAGACCGCAGACCAAAGGCCTTGTAATGGCACTATACATCTCCTTCATACTGTGTGGTCTGTGTGTGCCTTTCCAGGACTTCAAGGAGCAGGTCATTCATCACATCGCCACCATATTCCTCATCGGTTTCTCCTACTGTGCCAACTATGTGAGGGTTGGCACTCTGGTGATGCTGGTGCACGACTCCTCTGACTTCTTTCTCGAGGTAAACCGCCACACAGTCTCTGTGAATGGATTGTGCATTTTAAGTTGGAACAAAGGGAAGGAGAAAATGCATCATTGAAATGTGTTGAAAGGCTGAAAACATTGCACAAAGGTCACACGGAACTCGACTTAAATACATCCATTGTGTAATTATTGCGGAGGTTTTGCTTTCCTGACACCTAACGCATAATAAACCCACGTCCGCTATGAAATGAGCTGCAAAGAGAAGAGCATTGTGTCATATAGCCAAAATACAAATACCCTTTTGCTTGATTGTGACCTGCAAGTCCCTCAGCGAGATATCCTGAGTGGATTTTCTTGAGTGTAAACGTTCCCTGATAGCATCACTTTCCCCTCGGAGCTGAGGAAATATGTGGAGCTAGTCATGTGACCTCAGGCGGGTGTAGTCTGGCCTCTGATAAAAGGCATGAAAGGGATGATGTAGGTTTCATATTCAGCCAGCAACTCCTGTACAGCATGTGTTTCAGTAAGGGAACTAGTTTTGTCTATTAGAAATGAAATTATACTGTGAACTTCATTGTCTGAATTCATTCATCTCTATCCGGCGACTCATGTGATAGTATGTATATTTAAATGTAGAAAATTACTTTTTCATTTAGAATATTCTTCTTTTGTAATAATTAGTTTCTTTGAGTAAACGGTAGTGATATTTTTATCTGTCACAACAAACCAAAATTGCTGAAATAAGGTCAGGTAGGTAAGCAGTTCGGGAGACTATCCTGCAGCTAAAAGGCTTTTTAAAAAACAGCTCTTTTTGGCTGCTTACTGTGAGTCGCTCTAGAAACAATAACAGGAAAGTCTGGGAGATTAATCATAAATATAAGAGAGTTTGGTTTGGATAACTAACAGGCTCCTTTTCTTCTTAAAGTCTGCCAAGATGTTTCACTATGCTGGCTGGACGAGGACCTGCGACTCGCTGTTTGTCATCTTCTCTCTGGTGTTCCTGGTGACGAGGCTGGTGGTGTTTCCTGGCAGGTACACATCATCACAGTCCTGGTGGAACAACAACTTCATTTTTTATTTTTTCTGATTTTTGCTAGTTTTTTTTTTTCTGTTTCTCCCAGATGTTGAAATTCCCCAGCAACAAACACACGGCATCGCACGTAGCCTCAAACTTGGGAGACACCAAGTTTTTGTTGCAGTGGTCATATGTTTTGCAATAGTTCAACTTTCACACATATATTTATTTGACATCATGCACTGCCACGTTGTTGTAGGTCTGTGTACTTCTGCTGTCGAGGATCTGTCCATGTTGTCATGTATTTTCTTTTTGCCCGATTCTCTCTCCCCCCATCAACCTGACATTACTGGTTTCTTATGAGAGCAGAAGGTTCCCATTTCTAAGCAAAGAGTTGAGAAACAGTACTTGAGTGGTCAGAATGCTCTTACCCTTTCAACACTAAAACTGTGTCTTACTGTTTTGATTTCCAGAGTGGTCCACACAACATTGGTGGTGTCTCTAGAATTCTTCCAGCCCTTCTTTGGTTATTATTTCTTCAACGCCCTTCTGTTAGTGTTGCAAGCACTGCACATCTTCTGGGCTTATCTCATCCTGCGTATGCTCTACAAGTTTGTGTTCCTGGGCAAGGTGAGAAGATTGCAAATGAAAGGGCGAGAGGGAATGAGTCACTTTCGGCACCAGGAATTGTATCATTTATGTGGGTTTTTTTTCTTTCGTCATAGGTGGAGCGCGATGAACGTAGCGATGAGGAGAGCGAGGTCGACGATGAAGAGCCTGAGGAAGACGGAGACGAATGCAGCTGGGAGCAAAGAAAGGGCACAATCAACTCCAAACTGGCATCGCTGGCTAACAACTGTGTCCTGAACAACCTGACCAACCAGAGGAATATTAACAGCAGACTGCCCAAAGCGAGATAGTGGAGCAGCCTCCTTCCACGTTGACTGATCCTCACTGGGGAAAAGAAAATGGATTTGCCCGTCTGCCTGTTGAAGAATAACTCATTTCCGACACATACACATATACACATGACTTGTGTACATCCAGCACGGTCCATATTGACAATTTCCTGCATCCTGCTTATCTTAAAATAAAAAAGAGGGCAAAGAAGCACAAATTATTGTAAATCTGCTCACCCAGTGTGAGGTTAGGAGGAAATGCCATCTTTACTGTCACCCACACCACTTCATACTCTAACGATATATTTGGCAAAACAAGGAGACTGTGAAATTTCCTTTTCAACAAATCATTTAGTTTTTGCAGATTTTGTATTCATGCTGTACTTTTAATTTTTTTTACACAAAATCAAACTGCTCTTATCTATGTTTTATATGTTTTAAAGAGAGCAACGTATACCTATAATTGAATAATAATTCACTACCACCGCTTTGTATCCACATAAACGGTACGGTTGATTGTACATAGAATATCAAGATTATTGATTGTAGTAAATCTGTTGATTAACCACTTTATATATCTATTTTTTATTTAACAGGTAGTGTTTATGTTGTTGTAATCTGTGGCAGAAGACTACTGCAGAAGTCCCTTAGCAGTGATAAAGTTATATATTACTGTGATAGGATTTTATTTTGTCAGTAAGGTTTAAGCTCCCTTATTAAAAGAGGTGTGGCGTCTCCTGGTGGTCAAAGAAGAACATATCCCGTAGAGAGGGCCCTCCCCGTGTCTGATAAAATGATGCGTTTACAAAAAAAAGAGTTCCACTCATAGAAATATGGATTTAAACCGTGTGTGTGTTTTTCTTTTTCTACTTTGAATATCATTGTGACAGGCAGCATGATTTCTCAACAAGGTTTTTGTTCAAGTTTGCTCCACTGGACTTCGGTCTTGTGCCTTGGCTGCTGCTTTTATACTATTCTGTGACAAACACTTCCTGTGACTGGTTTCAATGTTTCGCTTGAAAGCTTGGTGATACCATGCAAGGTATGCACACACAGATGGGCATTAGTGAAATGTCACATATTTATTAGAGGAGTTGTTTATTACGGTCCAATGCTATATGGCTCACATGAAATGTATACGTTTAAAAAGGGCCATTTAGGGGATTTATTGGCAGAAAATGCCACAAAAATCCAATGAGGTCATTTGGATGGATGTATTTAAACACAGTGAAAGACACGGCTCAGTGTCTTTAAACTGTCTCCAGACTGCAGGTTCCATAACCAACAGAGATTGTGTTTCATAAAGCATCATAAACTACAGTACACTCACTGTATACACAGAAGTTCATTCACTACCAAAAACAGATGTTACATTTCCACAGTTTAGTTTTAGGATAAGTGGGGAGAGTATAAACTTGTGTCTGCCTCTAAATGGCTGCAGCCCAGGACACAAAGTGGGATTTAATCGAGAGCACTAAAAGGGCTGATTCTCTGAATAACGCGCTCATGACCCCCACTAAAATATCCAGTATTTTAAAATAGATATAATACCAGTAAAAATGTCCCATTTCCATGAAAGTAACACTAGACTGTTCTCGTATGATTGCACATGGATGCATTGCTGATAGGTTGGCTAGTTGTGGAAGACCGTGGAACGTTTTAATAAATGACTTCTATTAAATAAATTAGCACTGCTGTCTTTTTTTAAGTGCAATACTGTAATAGTCTTGAGCATGTGTATATTCAATCTATTTTTAAGATCTTTTAAATTTTACACTAGTCTTATTCACCGGATATTGACTGTGATTAAGCCAGCCATTGGCTGCAGCAGCAATCTGTTTTGCAATGGCACCATCACTGTATCCAGTGTTTTTGCTGCCCAAGGCGATTGTAATTGGGCTAAATTATTACAAACAAGCCAGAGCGTTTTTAACACTATAGCGTTGTGGGGACAGGTCTGGCTATGCAATACTATTTTCACCCAATTCATGACCTCTTACATTAAAAAAATATTTGGGAAGTTCTCTGAATGACATTTCCAATATACATAACCACAATGTATGCTATTAGATTATAGATATATGAGGTTAGATTACAGTAGTTTGGCTTCTTTCCAGTCACATCATGTGACCATTCTCAGAGTCACACACCCTCTAAGGGGCACAGGGCAGGGTATGGCATCATCCACCTCAATGCAAGTGTCTATGTAAGGGTCCATAAGCACCATGTTTGGGAATGCTTTGTTACTCTTCCTCTCGCTGACCAGGTATATCTGGCCGCTGACTGTTGTGCAGCCACAGAAGAACTTCCTGTCCAGACATTCCTCCTCCAGCAGGGTCCACTCGTCCGTCTCCACGTCAAAGCGCATGGCTTGGCCTCCAAACAGGTAGAGGGCACCGTTGAGCTCTGAGGCAACCAGGTCATATCTGGGGTCAAAGTTTAATTTTCACATAATTACCAGGCCAACCAAGGTTTAAAGGAGAAGCTTTTTTTGAAAACAATAATATACAAATTTATAAATATCAGTTTGTGTCCGAAACCATCAAAAAGAAAAGCTGCACGTGTGAAAATTCACTCACCGTGGAAATGGAGAATAGGAGACCACATCCCACTGATCGTTCTTCACCATGTACCTCTGAATTCCACCATACGCCTCCCCGTTTTCATCCAGGCCACACGCCACGTAGATACACGACCCCAGAGCAGCAGTGGCTGCCCTCTCCACAGCCCTAACCAGGGGGCTGACCTCCTCCCAACCCTCCTCTGACCCCATCACTAGCCTTTCTACATTGGCCACAAGCCCTTCATCCATGCTACCACCAAGGACATACAGTGAGGAGTCCAGTCCTATGGAGCAGTGGCTGTGCCTGGAGATCTGCAGGGCTGGCCCATCCACCCAGCGCTGGTTCCCACACTCGTATATCCTGACCCAGTCCACGGTGAACCACAGCACGTCCCGGAAGTAGCCGCCTGTCACGACCACATTGTCTCCTACATAATAAGAGAAGGAAAAAATAAAGAATATGTAATGTCAGCATTCTAATGTCCAATATAGTATGTATGTTGTGTTAATTGGAATTGAATGTAACAACAAAGACAGATGATTGAGATGCATCATCATATACACAGTCCACAAGAGGTATACATTCATTTCTACCCTCATCTTCATCACTATCATTCACATCCAACATTACCTACTGCAGCTACCGAGTACTGTGTGAGGTTCTTCCTCTGCAGAGGGGGGCAGCTCTGCCATCTACCACTGAGTGGGTGAAATTGGTACAGTGACTGCTTTTCCTGATCGTGAGGTCCACCCAAGACAAAGAAGGTCTCTCTGGCCCTGGTCCTCGTCATTGACCTGCCTATTGACCATGATGCCGGGAAATGTTCATTCAGCGTGCAGATGAGCTTGGCTCTGGGGTCAGAGCTTTTCATTTTGGTCAAAAGCTCAGTGATAAATGATAAAGAGAGCGACTCAGGCCTCACCAGCTGAATGAGCTCCATAAAATGTTCCTCTCGTTTTGAATCAAAAGACACCCAGCACAGAGTGGCCTCCACGGCTAGATCATCGTTATGGATGGCGAGGTCATTACAGGCAAGAAGGTCTGCAACAGTTTCCTTAGACAGAGATAGGAAGTCTTCTTCAGCGACAATAGCAGAAAAGTGTGTGAGCACGACCTGACGTGCTGCAGTGTACAGCTGAGTGCAGCCCCGCTGCCAGGCGAAGGCCATCATTCCCAGACAGTTACTGAGGTGCAGCTCACGCTCCAGGAACTTGCAGCACAGAAGCCTGGCTCGCTCCAGTTGTAAAAAGTCTGCGGTCTCAAGAATCCCCAGAACGTTTTCTCTGTCAAGAGATAGGTTGGATGTCTTGTTGTATTCCATCAAAACTCTGAAATGCTGCAGACTCACACCTTTGATCTCAACTTTCCTTTTGCTGCTCTCTAGGCCACCGCCAAAAAACAGAGCCCTGAAGTAGTGACTCTGGAGGGCCAATTGTTGACGGTTGACGTAAAAACTCTCTCCTTCTACTCGTAGAATGGCATCAGGTGCAGAGTTTGAATCTGTCACAGCAGATTCGTCCTCCTCGAGTTTGTTTATCTGTTCAGAGAGAACTGTGAATTTAAAGCTCTGAGGTTTCAGCTCAGTGTCGGCTAAGCAGGCCATTTCACAGACACGCCAGCGGTCTTCTTCACAGTGCCTCGTCCTCGTTCTAGTTTACAACACACAAGTGGTATTAATAGATGTTCCCCCTGACTGACTGCTGGCTAAGAGCAACAAGCAAAAGGAGGTCAGTATGAGAAACAAATGATACAAATAAAGAGTTAGAATTAAACACTGTTTTTTTTTCATTATTAAACTGTGATAATTTCCTCCTATTATTAAATTAAATATACAGTCGGCAAACTACAACAAACCGAATGACGTCAGCTGCAGGCGCTCAACGTTTTGATTGGGGGAATACTTCTGAGGTCACTGTTTCACTTCCGTGTCACACAGCGAACATGGCGGTGAGTTCATATGCGTTTAGCTTTCATTCAAGCATCTCTTTACTTCTGCACCCACGCACACTGGGTGTAAAAGTAAAAAGGTGGGTTTCCTTCGCCGGTTATTGCTTATTCCGAACACGACGTCGGACAGATTCTCGAAACTAACGGGACGTTTTTCTTCCGTTCGCCATCTCGGCTAGCTGTGCCAAGCTAACCTCAAGCTGAGTCCGTGTTTGTTTGCGGCTAGCTTCCACCTGACTTTCTAATAAATGTCCCGTTTGTTCTGTGCAGGATAAAGAGAAGAAGAAAAAGGAGAGCATCTTCGACTTGTCGAAATACATCGACAAGCCCATTCGTGTGAAGTTTCAAGGAGGACGAGAGGGTAGGTGGATTAGTTCTGGAGAGAATAAGCTCACGTTGATGCCAAACAATTTAGCCGGTGTTACGGTTTAATAACGGACCGTGTTAACTGGTGACTTTCAGCCGAATGCGTCCTTTGTCGTAGTTACGACAACTGTTGAAAATAGAATGAAAACAGTGCGCCATTCACGAGAACAGCTACTTGTTCTCGTCCTTTTCCAACAGCTGACGTAATTACAACAACAAAGGACGCGTTCAGCTGAACGTCGCCAGTTAACACGGTCGCCTGTTAAACCGTAACACCAGTGGAAGGTGTACATAGTTGGGCATTCATTCCCTTGATAATACAATATGTACCATGTCGTTCCTTCTCAGCCAGCGGGGTCCTGAAGGGGTTTGATCCTCTGCTGAACCTGGTGTTGGACGGCACAATCGAGTACATGCGTGGTAAGTTAAATTTGCTACAAACTCTCTCAGGTCGGAAGGAAATGTATAAAAAAAACTGTCAAGAGGACACTGGTACTTGTTGTTCGCCCAAATGACACTGCAAAACTAATAAAACGATGGAGAGATGTCAACAACTGAGAGGAAACAAAGATGTGTGCACAGTTCTAGACTTCACCAACATGTATGTCCATCATATCCTGGAGTTTAGCCAAAGTCTATCTCCTGATTATTTTTTGTTTCCTGTGACCATGAAAACCTTACTCAAACTAGCCATCTCTGCGATGCCTAATCACGTAAATGTAAAAAACAAAGAAGACTGCACGTGGGTGTTCAGCCCGATAAATTACATTTACACAACATTAAGGATTAAAGATTGAACATAAAAATACATTAAATTAGAGGAATGCAAGCAGAGATATATATATCTTTTTTTTTCACAGATTTATTCCTCAAACATTTCGATTTTGTTATTGAAGCTGTTTTGACAAATGAGTAAATGGTTTATTTGAAATGACGTCTCGTGAGGAAAGAGCGTGGAAGACGTTAAAATCAGAGAATAAAAAGTATAAAATAAATACCCACAATTGTACACAATATTTTTGTATGTAGTCATTGTCAAGTTATATGTTGCATCATAGTGCTGTCCATGTTCATGTTTACACCATTTAAAGCCCTCACAGCCTCTCAGACTTAATGGAAGTCACTTACCAGGTGAAGTCAGTAAGTCCCTCGGGGTTTGAGGGCACAGGGGGGACATTGGGTTTGGGCCTGTGCCTCCTTGTCTCATCACTCCTCCGGCTTGTTACCAGAATTCCTCTTGAAGAGAGAGGCGCTATAAGCAAGGACACACACGTTATCTATCTATGAAGTAATTGCTCCTTAGTGTTACTTATGGTCCAAATCTCTACAGGGTACCTTTTTAAAAAAAATATATATATATATATATACATTGTTTCATTTAAATCGATCTTCGCGTAGGTGAGATGTAAACTTGTTTTCTTGTGTGTCTCTGATCTTAATCCGTCCATGTCTATGCAGATCCAGATGACCAGCTGAAGCTGACAGAAGACACCAGGCAGCTGGGGCTGGTGGTCTGCAGGGGAACCTCCGTCGTGCTAATCTGTCCTCAGGACGGCATGGAGGCCATACCCAACCCATTTGTACAGCAGCAGGATGGCTAATAGACAGTCTGTCACTCGCTTCGTTCAGTCACATTCAAACACAAATACAAACATGCACACACGTGAACATTTTGTGGAGTCTTTTCTTAAAATTTGAAAACGTAACTGTAATATTGCATCAATTGGAGCAAATTTCTGTTAATCATAAGTTGTACAGCAAAAGGGAACTTGAAAGCACTTACGCTTTGTTTCTGTCTGTGGTGTGCAAGTTTGCAAAGATTTGAGTTGTAAAGAGTGTTAATCGTACCATTTTCTTTTTATCCACAATAACAAACTTTTTACTAGTCTTTGTTTTGATAAGAAAATAAAATGAAAATGTATGTTGAGCGTACATTTTGTTCTCCCTTGTACGTAGTAAACATTGAGCTGCTGTTTTCTTGCAGCTATCTTACAATATTTAGCACAGTTATTGTCCCTTGTGGGTTTTTTTGCAGATCAGGGTCATTGACGCCTAATTTGTCCTTTGTCCTAATTTTGTCTTTTGCAATAATCAAGGTATTTAATTGTTATCTTTGAAAGTGGTTAAGGAATTAAGAGTGTGTGTGTGTTGTGTTTGTGAAGATAAGCCGCTGAAGCCTGTCAACACACTGACAACGGGGCATTTGTGGAACGATGCTCTCACTCGTTTCTGCTTTAAACAAGGTGGGGCAATAATCTAAGGCCCAATCTACCTCTTTATGGACTGACAGACTCCATCTAACTCCCTGAGGGTTTAGTTCTGTCCCACTGTCAAACCTGTGAGTGTTTGAGGGCTCTGGCAGACATGTTGAGCCCTTTATGAACCTTTTTCGTAAATCAGCATTAGATGCCGACTTTGCTTAAGAATTACTCATGAGTTGCAATGTGACGTTAAACATGCAGTCCTAATGGCAGAATGCAGATGTAAAAGAAAACAAGGTAAACAGAGGAGGGCATGCGGGTGTTCAGCCCAATAAATTACATGTACACAACAAAAACACATGAAATCAGGAATGCAAGCAGAGATGATATACATCACAGATTTATTCATCAAACATTTCGTTTTGTTATTGAAGCTGTTTTGACAAAAAAAGGGTAACTAGATTATTTGAAATGACATCTCATCTCGCGAGGAAAGAGCCTGGAAGACATTAAATCATGGAGTAAAACGTATAAAATAAATCCCCACAATTGTACACAATATTTTTGATGCTGTCATGGTCACATGATATGTTGCAGCAGAGCTGTCCCATTCACATTTACACCATTTAAAGCCCTCACACTCAACCATTTAACAGGTGACGTCAGTAAATCCCTGAGGGTTGAGGGGGGACATTGGGATTGGGCATAAGTATACAAATGTGCCGTTGAAAATGGCAAGTCAATGTATTTTTGTTCAAATACAATAATTTTTAATAAGGGTCTGTCATTGAGTTATGTTTGATGTGTGCCACTTATAATTGATGGAGGGGTTTTCTCACGTCTCATTGGGGCTCCGATCTCTCACGTAACCTATTTAGATTTGTGAATATAAAACACATGTTTATATCATCTTACATTTGCGAATTAAAAACTTCCTGAACATAAACCGTGATCTAACGTCTCTTCCTGCAGTGCAGTAAGTGAATACACTCTCAAAGGAGACGGACATCCCGGTAAAAGACCCCCCAGGTGGCCCGGTGTTGTGAACCAGGAGGCTTCACCGTGTCGATGGAGCACTGAGCTCCACTGAGGAGATATGTTATGCACGCTTGTATTTACTTATTTGTTTTTTTTTTAACTTTAATCTGCTTTAATGCGTCTTGCTTAAACGAGTAATAAACACGTATGTACCTAGAGCTTACGGGAGCTCTGAGGTCACAGGAGAAAATGCCTGTGTACATTGGGGTGGAACCGAAGGGATCAGCGCGGATGGGAGGGCGGGGGATGAGTGAAGCCGAGCCGACTTTCTAAAGTAAACTGCAACGGGGAGCTCACCTGAGCACGCCCCGTGCCAGGGGGAACAAAAAGCGGACCGCTCTGTCATTTGTCTTCCTCCATCCGTGAATCTTTTCTTGTGCGCGCCAAGTGCCACACTGAGAACTTCGGGAGATCGTGGATGTCAGCGTTCAGAGGAAAGGAGTGAGTGAGTCTACATCCGAACACAAAGCCTCTATTGTGTGACGCGTCACGCTGTGATACACCTGGAGTCACCGGTGGTGCGCAATGTGCTGGCGCAGTGAATATTCTCACCGAGTCCATTTATTCATTGGAATACTGTTGTCTGCTCGGATGTTTTTTTTTAGCGTTACCGTTCTCCACCTGTGAGCTGTGGTCGAGATGTAACATGGCCTCCCTGGTCTGCTTTACGCACGGCCCGTGGCCCGCAATCTCAGCCAGCTCACTGCTTTATTTTTCCGGGTGGTCATAACGACTTTTTGATGAGCTTTTTTCTCTCTCTCACAGGAACAGCAGAGCTTTTAATCAAACAATATGTTTTCCCAGTGAACTAACGCTATATTGAACTTATTTAGCTAATTTCATTAGTGGGACCGTAGTCCCAAATTATTTTGGTACCGTTGTGTTAATTATTGTACAATTTTATTTGTTATAGTCCATATCTTTCAGTTTTTGTCGACTAAGCCGTATTATTATTATTATTATTATTATTATTATTAAAGATTTCTTTAATGTATTGATATACAGTAACAAATGTAAATGTGTTCTTATTTATTTCAGAATATTGATATTTACCCTGTTGTACAGCTGTACCCAAAGCATTAGTCGATAATGCCTCACAATACTATCTCAGTCTGTTATTTTAATTTTCCAAATAATGTCACTATCTTTTACCCGGACCGGATTTTGTCTGTAGGGCATTATGATACTGCATACAGTGCAATGTGAGTGGTGAGGTTGGTGCTGTGAATCCAACATGGAGGTGAAGAAGGACGGTGGAGGAGGGCCGTGGTCCTCTTCAGGAGCCTCCCCTGCCTCCTGCAGGGTCATCCTCATAGCCTTCCTCTTCTTCTTCCTCATTATCGGGGTCTTTGTAGGCCTGCTTATTGGTGAGTATCACATTTGCCACATAATCCCATACTTAAACATGTATCGGTGCAACATGTTATCGTTTTAAACGTAATTGTTCTGTAAGAATGAACCACGTCTACTCTGTCGTTGCCAGCCTACCTGGTGCCGGAGCAGCATCATTTTATGGAAACAGTGGAGCTGAAAGGTCTGAAGTATAATTCAGTTCTGCAGGATGAGAACTCTGGTTTCTCCATAGTACTGACCTCAGTTTTAATGTCCAAGGTTAGTGCAGACCGTTGCCCAGTTGGGAGCCCAATATTTTATTTTAAGAGGATTTAAGTTTGACATTTTCCCTTCTTACAGATAAAAAATACCTTCACTGCCTCGTCGATATCACACAATTACGTTGAATGCAGTATTGTTGCCTATGGGTGAGTGAAAGCTGAACTGAAGTCGATGCCTTAATCCAAGCGAAAAAGCATTAAAAAGATTAAACAAACAGCATTGTCTGTTTCTTCCCAGTAACGTTGATGGTGACGTGATGGCAACGTTCCAACTGGTCTTCATGGTGTCCAGGATCCAGCAGTATTCAGACAACTTTGTTCAGGACTTGCTGAGAGCAGGACTCGGCTCCGTAATGCACGGGAAACCAATGGCAGTGCCAGAATTTGGGGAGATCACCGCTATCATCTTACTGGGTAGTAAAACTATACTGTCATCAGCCTGTGGTTCTACAGGTGGATGTGTGTAGTAGTGTGAGCAACACAAATAAGCAACAGCTGCGTGATGTCTTGTGTCACGGCTTCCAAAATCCTCACAGGATCTTTGTCTTTCTCCTCATTCCTAGGAGCCAGTGGGAAGTCATTTTATTCTATTGGAGATGAGTTGACAGGTGAGTGAATATGTTGACCCACGTTAAAGTGTGCCTGCATGTAATCCTCTAACATATGTTTACTGCATCGTGGAATACCGAATGGATTGTGTTTTTAATATCAGGGCGGATAGATAGTCTGACTTCCTAACTTGTTAATCATAGACAAGTGTGCTTATTTTTTAAATGAAATGTTGTTTAAAGAGCTGATCTTGCTCTTTCTTGTGACTTTTAAAGGAAAGGTTACATTCTTCAGACCTTAAAACCCTTTAAGGTCCCTTCACATTATGTAATTCCAAGGTATAACGTGGGGGATGAAATCCAAAGGCCTCGTTCTGTGCAAAAATACATTCTGAAGTTTAGCTGAAGCCAAAATGAGGCTTCAACAAGTCAAATTAGGCAGGTGTCGTCCAAAGTTAGTTCCCTCTTTGTGTCGCTGTTTCCTCCGCTGGCGGGAGAAAACTGAGACACAGAAAGAGGAATTTTTCACTGAAAAACTAAAACTTTTGAAAATTTGACTAACTCAGACTACAAAAAGCCTGAGAGAAGCTTTGGCTGAACATTGGGGTATATTTAGTATGTAATCAGGATTGTGGATGTTGTTCTCATTATCACACGATGGAGTCACGTTGGGAATGAATCTCTTGCAGAATGAACAGGAGGCATAAATACAGTGATCAATAATGCAATGTACTCTTGCAATGTACATTTGGGCATGTACGTATTGTTTGAAAACAGATATGTTTGAAAAATATTAAAACTCAAATATTTTTACCAAAGCACCACTATCTTTCTTAAATGTTATGTGATACAAATGATACTTTATACAAATTACAAATACAAATATGAGAACAATTAGATTGTACTATTTTCATATTTTGCCGCAATGTTTTTCTTTCCTCTGGGCTCTCCAGCCAGGTGTCCTGACGACACCTTCACTTGTGACAACGGAGAATGTGTCACAAAATTGAATCCAGAGTGTGACTTCATCCGCGACTGTGCGGATGGATCTGATGAAGCTCATTGTGGTAAATGACTTGACACGCTACTGCTGTCCCCGTTATTCGATTGTCTTTTCTCAGTTGTTATTGGTCAATTATTGGAATCCTCAAACTTTCATTCTCAGCCTGCGGTATTCGTCCCTCCATGGGGAGTCGGGTGGTGGGTGGCGAGGACGCTCAGCAAGGCGAGCTGCCGTGGCAGGTCAGTCTGAGGTTCTATGGAAAACACACATGTGGAGCCTCCATCATCAACAAACGCTGGCTGGTCAGCGCGGCACACTGCTTTGAGAGGTGGGCATCACTTCCAAGTCACTGAGGAGTTATTTATGAATCTCCTAATCGGTGACATTAACTTTACTTGCCACAACAGCATTACAAATTTACGGGACAACCACATTGTTATCTTTTTTCTTATCTGTTTTCCAGTAACAATAACCCCAAAGACTGGACAGCCCTCATAGGGGCCAGACTAGTGAGCGGGCTTGAGTCAGAGTCCATAACAGTGAACATCAAGTCGCTGGTTGTGTCTCCAGACTACAACCCTCAGACCACTGACAGCGATGTCACTGTACTGGAGCTGGAGACCCCTCTCACCTTAAGCTCTTACATCCAGCCTGTCTGTCTGCCCTCCCCGTCTCATGTGTTTTCCCCCGGGCAGAGCTGCATGGTCTCAGGGTGGGGTGCACTAAACCAGTTTAAATGTGAGTACGCCTACAGGAGTACACCTCAACTCATCAAATACTACTTTTGGGGAATTATTGTTTTTTAACACTCAGGCAATGTTTTCCAATAAGATAATATCGAGAACCAAATAATTTTTAATTTGGATACAATAACTAAACGGGGCAATTAAGTCAGTCAGTTAATACAATTATTGTAGGACTGCATGTTGACGTATGATCAGTAATTCTGTCATCTCGTGCTCTTGTGCCATTCAGTCCAGAGTCCCAACACTCTGCAGAAGGCTGTGGTGAAAATCATCGACTCCAAGGTGTGCAATAAATCATCTGTCTACAGAGGAGCTGTTTCTCACAACATGATGTGTGCCGGATTTCTACAGGGCAAGGTGGACTCGTGTCAGGTTAGTGCTGGTTTACTTGGTTCACACGAGGGGACGAAATAGCACGAGCTATCAACTTACATTTTCTTACAATACTTTCTTGTCGTCTCGGTGCTAAGTTTGTATACAAACACTGAGGATCTTGAAACTGTAAGTAGGGTCAACACTGTTACTCTGGTCCCACTCTTAAAATAGAGGCCTGAAGGATGTTGTTATTATTTCCATCTCTGTTAATAATGCACAGCTGTTAATAATGCACAGAGAAAAACAGACATTCCTCCACCGCGTATGCTCAATCTCGCTCCCATTACAGTGAAATTTAAAGCAATTTGGTGCCCTGCTTATAAAAATGGCATACGCTCTTCCTAAGATACAGCTGTGCTTGAACCTTCATCGGGGTCATTACATTTTCTAAACGGAGTTCAATTTATTCATCCATCCATGAAATCACAGTGTGTATACTAATCAACGAACACTGATTACCTGACACTAAACTGAAGTTGATTAAGTTGTTTGCGAAAATGACACCAACAAGTTTGACTGTTCTCACATCAGAGAATCATAAGTCTTGTTTTTTCCCTGCAGGGTGACTCCGGAGGGCCTCTGGTGTGCCAGGGGGCCCCAGGGAGGTTCTTCCTGGCCGGGGTGGTGAGTTGGGGTGTTGGCTGTGCCCAGATCAACAGGCCTGGGGTTTATTCCCGCGTCACCAGGCTCCGCAACTGGATTTTAAGCTACGCAGATCCCAGCCTGGTCCATGATTACAATCAGTCTGTTCCCAGTGAGCCAGTGTCAGAAGATAGCTTGTCCGATCCGCCAGTGCCCAGGACAATAGCCATGGATGTGGCATCTGCACCAACACTGACTGGTAAAGTCACGCTGAGAGCAGCATGAAGGTTAACTGGTCCTTTTTAACCAGGCCTTTATTTCCCCATGTGTGGTGTGTAAGCGACTAATGAGAAAAAGGTTAAGCCTGCAGCCTTCTCCGTGCCACAACTTTATTGACTGCATTCTGATTCTACTTGGATCTTCGTCAGGTCAAATGCAATCCAAACGCAGTCAATAAAATTGTGGTATGGAGCAGTGGGCGTTACTTTTGTCTTTATGAGGCTGTTCTATCAGTGGCAAAAACAAGCATTTGTAGACTGCCATCTGCAGCGTACTCCCTCGTTACTGAAACAATTAAAAAATGTATTGATCACTCATTCCTCTGTTACCAAGAGAAACCAAATTAAGGAAGTCATAAATGTAGTATCACAAATAATTGTGTACACTCATGCCACACAATCTTTCCTTCATGTCTTCCAGTCTTGAACTGCAATGGAAACTTCCAGTGTAGCGCCACCTCCTGCATCAACAAGGTCAACCCAGAGTGTGATGGCGTCCCCGATTGCCCCAACCAGGCCGACGAAAGACACTGTGGTAAGTGTATGTGTGTAAAGGAATGCACATACTGGATTAAAAGAAAATATTTCTCATGAATGTTTTTGTTGCAGACTGTGGCATGCGTCCTTTGTTGGGCTCCCGCAAGATTGTGGGTGGAGTTACAGCTCGAAGGGGGGAGTGGCCTTGGATTGGTAGTCTCCAGTTCCAGAGACTGCACCGTTGTGGCGCCACGCTCATTCACAGCAAATGGTTACTCACAGCGGCACACTGCCTCAAAGGGTACCGCAGAACCTAAACTTGACCAGACTAATATTTATATAAAAAATAATGGATGAGCCAGAATGGTACTGAGCCTTCATTTATAACCCCCAGTGACCCTAGCCCCACTAACTGGGCTGTGAGCCTTGGATCTGTGCTGCGCTCTGGGGTGGGAGCCCTGGTCATCCCCATCCAGAGGGTCATCATCCACCCAGCCTTCAATGGCTCCAACATGGACCACGACGTGGCTCTGTTGGAGCTGGCAGTCCCAGCCCCCATGTCCTTAACCATCCAGTCTGTCTGTCTCCCCTCACCGGTGCACCGCTTCCCCAAGCATACGGAGTGCTACATCACAGGCTGGGGGTCCATGAGGGAAGGAGGTAAGGGATTTAAAATCTGTTGCCCAGAAAACATTTAACAATTGCATAATGGGGTTACATTTTACAACACGTTCGAAAAAATCATTGTCCATAAGGAATTTTAACAAGTGTAAAAGCAAGACAACATCAGAGGAGCAGAAGTTCTACATCATTATGATCTTAAAGGCTGAATAGAACCGCTTTGAGTCTAAAATGCAACAGCAACTTGTCTTTCTGGAAACGGTGTTGGAATAAGACCTGGTCTTTGTGAAAATGCTAATACCATTTTTGGCACAGGTTCGTTGACCAACCTGCTGCAGAAAGCTGCAGTGAACATCATTGACCAGCCATCCTGCCAGCAGTCTTATGAAAACTTGCTGACGCCTCACATGATGTGTGCTGGTTCCATGGGGGGAGGGAGAGACACCTGTTTGGTAAGTTGCAGAACAGTCTACCATGTTACCCAAATGCCTTTTACACAGCCTGGAATTGGGCCGGGCCCCTGGGTGGTAGTCATGGCATCATCTGAGCGGTAAGATTGTGGATCAAGAATACATGAGTGCACAGAGGCTCTGGGAAATAGGGCCATGGTGCCGATAAATCTTTTTTTACAGTGGATGGTTAACCGGGTCAGAGCAAAGTACATATTGCCGTCCTATTCTTTAGAAGTGACGACTGGTCTTTGGAAAAAAAGAAAAAGCAGATGAATAATTCATAGTTTTGAAATTGTCGGATATTATAATGATGAAGAAAACCAAGTGCTGCTTGTTCCTCAGAACATTTCAACACTTAAGATGTTATCTGATGGGAGAGAGCAGACTTTCTTACCTAAAAATACAGAGCCCCCCTTTCCATCTCTGTAATCTCCTTATGTAAGGAAACCCACATGCATTCCCGTCTCGGTCTGAGCACCTGGCATCTCAGCAGCGATCCAAGTGACATTCTCTTTATACTTTACTCTTCTGATTCCTCACTCATTCTTAATTGTTTTATTCTCTTGACATGCTGGAGACTGCATACGATTAAGGTTATTCTCATTTTTTTCTAAAGTTATTAAAAGTCAATCTTATGTTCTTCCTCCCCTCTCATCCAGGGAGACTCTGGAGGGCCGCTGACCTGCCGCAAGCCCTCTGGCCAGTGGTTTGTTGCTGGAGTGACCAGCTGGGGACATGGATGTGGGCGAATAGGTTTTCCGGGGGTTTACACTCGTGTTACGTCTTTCAGGAAATGGATATCTACATACCTGCCTTTCTGAAGAGGGGGAAAAAGGAGCTGAACCCACCACAAATGTGGATTTTTCTGATACATATTCTCCAGAAAACTGTACTGTAAAAGGACCAAAGTCATGCTAAAAGCCAAACATACGTATTTTAAGTATTGACCTGTGTGACCTACGGTGCTGTTTGTAATACTGTGCAGTTATCTGGACTTGAACTATCCTCTTTCATAATGTACTGAAGAAATAAGAATACTGAACTGGATTGTGGACATTGATAGCCCATGCATGATTGAAAGTATTTATTTCAGTTATTTATTTTCTGGTAAACTTACTGTACATGGGATGATGTTTTTTGGGGGTTTTAGTGTGGGGTTCCAAATATATGTGGTTCATGTATGGGTAAATTTTCAGTATGCAATGTAATAAGTGTTCTAAAAAGGTGGGTTTTCTGGGTAAAATATAGTTCTGTATGAAAAAAGTGGTACTGTAATCAGCTTTATTGCCATTTTGACTTGCATTTGATGAACCCATGGTGATGTTTCAGTGACATTCTTTTTGATGAGACACATGAGAGAGGACTCATTTATTGAATTTTCATGAAAACCATTCCATTTGCTGACACGACTGCAAATAACGTTCACAAGCTTTCGTGCTTCTAACTTCCCGACACGATCTCAGCAGGATAGGGGCAGAGGGTGGTTCCCAGACATCTGACATTGTGTGCACATACAGATGATAAAGGTTCAGTACCCCGTGTACAGCACGGCAGACCCTGCTGAAACAAGCCCACTGGAGGGCGGCAGATAGAGTGACAACTAGAAAACAGACCAGACAAAACAGTTTTATTTTCCAGGCATACTTTGATATTGGACTGTTTGGTTCACAGTTATGAAAACACCAAGTTGGTCCTCAAGTCATCCCTTTGATTCTAAGTAGGTCTTTTAGTGTAAACGCATGTTAAGTAAAGCCTGTGTTGTCCCTCCAGGGCTCCGCTTGTGCAGATTAGTATTCATGGCATATGCACAATGAAAAGAATTGGCAATATGCCGATAGTATTTTATAGGAGCAATTGTGGTGACAAACATTCAACCTTAATGTAAAAGGCAGAGAGGTTTCAGTGTCGCTATCGAAGCCACACTAAGTAAATGGATACTGCGATAATTACTCCAAATGTCTGGGCTAGCAAGTACTTATCCACCCGTGTGTTCCTTCCAACAGGCGTTTGGAGTTTCATGACCTATACGTCTTTAAACATGCAGGTGTAAATTGCAGCTTTTTACAATGCATGTTTACTTGTTAACCAGAAGATTTATTATTCATAACATAAAAACAGAGATAATCAAACTTTGTTTCTTAACTGTTTCACAGAGTAAAAAGAAAATATCCGCAGAGACTTTTGTTATGACTAGAGTCCACAGGCTCTGCTTGCCTGCCTTGCTGTCGGTCTTGTCTGGGAAGTATTGGGATGACGATGGTGTGCTGCTGCTGCTGCTGCTGCCACGACACACCTGTGCACAGCGCCTGGCCTCCAGTGGAAACACTGTACTCCTCCTCACCGTAGGCAACAGAAGGGAAAGGGAGGCTGAAGAGAGGGATTTTCACATACGAGCTCTTTCCCTCTGTAATCTGGAGTTGTATGTTCGAGACACAGTGTTCCAGGCGTCCATATACCGGTCCATACACATGGCAATACATTTCTGTGAGAACAAAAAGGCGGTTATAGTGACACACTTCCTGATCTTTTCTAAAAGGCTGCAACTACCAATTATTTTCATTATAAATCATTCTGCAAATTACATTCTCATTTAATCATTTGGTCTGTAATGTATTAAAAGCTGGTGAAAACCAAAACAAAAGTAGCAAATCTTCACACCAAATGTACTACATCATGTGTGTCACTCATTAGTCTTTTCAACACTATTGGTTGTGCATCTCAAGCTGCTTTGTGGCCCAACATACCTGCTCAGAGTTGTCCAGGGTGCTACCCGGTTTACCTATGCACTTCTTGAAGCATTTGTCTGTCATTCTCTGAAACAGAAAGACATTGTTTTCAATCTGGTGTTAAAAAAGGAACATCTGGTTAAAGAATCGAGGTTGTTGGATGTTAAATGTTACATTAAGACAACAGCATTTCAATGACTACTGTTTCTAACAGTCATATCTCATTATTCTGATGACATATCAATCATACAACGGTGTGAGGGGAATAATAAACTGTGCTTCCTCTAATAAAGTGACTATATTTACTTTTACTCTTCCACTAAGTTTTAGTCGAGCGTGCTAGCTTAGCAGCATTGTCTATTGATTTACCTGCAGCAGCTCCTGAGCGTTAGCCACCGCGATCTGGACCTTGACCTGCTCCATGATCGTCCCGGTGTCCACTTTCCCACCCGAACCACCCGCGGGGAATTCTGACCCGAACCCGTCCATTTCCACCGGAGTCGCTACCGAAGCTGCAGCTGTATCGATCTTCTGTAAATGCACGTGTGGACAGCTACTGCTCGGCTTGGCTAACGTTAGTTTTTCGATGCCCTTGACAGCAACGGAAGACGACATACGTCACTTCCGGAAAAGTACACATGGGAAATGTATTTGTTTGTTGTTGTTGGGGTGAGCCGACAAGATCGAGGTACGGTGGAATAAATCTATCGCCAGCAAACACATTTTCTATTTCATATTAAACACATGTTAACAACACAACAACACAGTACTTAGGAAACACAGACGGCTTGTCGAAACACATGTGTCCGCACCCCTCCTGGCATCGACGCACGTGCACGCACACACGCATGTGTGCCGCACGGTGGAGGTAAAGGACTGCTCACCTGAATCACACGGTCAAACTTTCAGGGAGTGAATTAGACTCTTGGATGTTGAATATTTAGCTTTTTAATGCAAAATCAGCCCTCTGTTTATGGGTAAATAGTTAGATCGATCACCGATTGTAACGGTATAATATATCTAATACTTCTTTACCAAAAAAATATACAATGCCGAGATATGATATGCTTTCGTTTGGTTTCAAGTTATTTGTTGTCACAAGAATTACAGAGAAGCGGTCATTGGCAATAGTATCGTTAGATCTCAGCAATGCTATTACAATATGTTTGAAAAAAAAATCAAGCAAGTAAAAATGAGAATCCAAGTAATAAGATTGTCCAGATGTTAAATAAAGGGATACAAATAATAAGTATAAATAAATTAGTATAACATATAATAGTGGTAGACAGGTGTATGGTAATAAAAGTAATCAAGCTGTAATGAAAACAGGCTGTGCAGTAGATGAGAAGATATGTGAGTAGAAGTATATAAAGCTAACATTTTCTTTTCATTTATTTGCAAAACATTCCAACAGCTATTTATCTCATCATGATCCTCCACAGTAAGCTGTATTGGAAATTCAATTGTGATTTTTTTTTTAAAGAATAAAATATGCTTTCACATTGTGTAATTTCAATCAGTTTAATTAATATATTGCGTTCATATCCATTCCATAACTGTATTGCATTAATGTTCAGTTAATCATTTCAAGGTAGTTATTGTAATATTTATGGGCCAACTTGCCACTAAAACTATGTGGAAAGCAGGAGCCAACAACATAAATAGAACGTCATAAGAACCTCTGCATTGTTCGGTGTTGAGGCCCCGGCATGAGGATGACCCCGTCTACGAGGACCCCTCTCCTTATGTTTCAGACGGGATGACCTCACTGAGAAGACCACCTGCCTTGAGTGAACAAACATGTGGTACAGTGAGTCTGCAGGCAACAATGGAGAGACCGTTACAGTCACTGTCAACAGACACCGTGTGAGTGGCTTGTTGCAACGCTGGGGGCATTAAGGAATCATCGCGGGGGTCTGATTAGTGGCGTGCCTGCCTAAGAGTAATTAATGACCAGTTACACAATGCTAGCTCCCAAGCACATGCAAAATACACACACACTCACACAGACACATATGTCATCAGACTCGTTTGGCGCTGAGCCACACTAGGCTCAATGGGAGGAAGGGAGGGTTGGGTTAAAGTGCAGCAAAATGAATTAACCCTAGATTACAATCATGAGTTCATTAATCTAATCTTCTTAAATTCTTAATCCCCTTTAGGCACACTTGTGTGTACGAAAGCATTTGGCCCAGTAAGCTATAAGAGGGGCTTCAACAAGCACCGGCAACAATTGTTTACGAGAATGTGAAATAACTACTAGTGTTTATGGTGTCAAACGTTGAGGTTACACAAGTATGTGTGGTTCCTTCAAGGCTTTCAAGTGTATGAAAAAAAAGGTGACTAGGTGAAATTTGAATCCCTTGTGAGGATACAATAGGAAAATAGCGGATGAAAGGAAAGCCGACTAAAAAACACACACGAATGCACTCAAACTTAGACAGTCGAGAAACAGCAGCAGCTTTTAATCTTCAAAAGCAGCTGTTGACTGACATTCAGACGGAGCGAGGGGAAGAGAAACCTGAGCAGTGTGGCATTGACTCTGGTCGTGGTGTTGGAGATCAGTCAGCTCGGTGCACAAACAGTCTTCACCCGTCAGGCAGTTTTGAGAGGGAGTAACTGTATAGAGCCTCTATTGCTTGAATAAAAATGAGATCCCAAACATGAAAACTACCACTGATCCATTATCTGTTTGAAGCCTATCTGTAGTATCTAATTCCAATTGTTTTAATCTCTGACTATCTAATCTTTTTTCTTTCTTTGCTGACTTTCTTCACAGCAAGGCCTGTTAAAACATGAAAAGCACAGGTGCACCTAATAACATAAACTCTGTTGCATTTAAGTGTCCCAGTAAAACAAAAGGCTCAGTATTCACAATAGCAGGGCCCTGGATCTGGCACACCTAAATGGAATACAGCCATTATTAATGTCATTAATTACATCTGCAGACATGTTGGGACATATCCCAACAAAAAGAAATTCTTCCTAATTCTTCAATCTCTTTTGTATTTATTGAAATTATACAACCATCTATTATTTTAAAGTACTTGGATACTAGTCACTTTGATCTTTTACTCCTCTTTTCCCAAATCTTCACACCATTGCTTCGGTGTTGTACCATGTTTTAGGCAGCCCATGAAATTCCATGTGCTGGCTGACTTGGCTCATTCTTGACTGGCCCGATTCTCATCCCGAATAGGTCAAGAGTACTTAAATCCTTCAGAAAATGCCAGGAATTCAGCTGGAGAAACGGTCTCATGGCTCTCAGAAGGACTTTAACCTGCGAACATATGATCATTTAGACTGTTGGTTATGTGGAACTGGCAAACAGAGACGGTGCAGAGATGATTATAATATACCTGATGACAGATGATTTTCAGTATTCATATATGATGAAAATCATATAAGAATACTCTCAGTTTCAGAGGTAGTTACAACTGAGGACATGATGCAGGTTTCAGAGGGTTGGGGGGTATTTTAAAACTGATCTTTCTACATGTTCAAATTCGACAACTTTCAGGCCAATCAAATTATAAATACATCAAGGATTCAGTATGTCTCCCCTACATGTAATGGCCGTTTGAAAAATGGCATTTAGGCCTTCATAATTGGCAATTACATTTTGGGTTAGGGTTCTACATATTTCATGCACTATTATGTCTTAATGCTGTTGAAATGGACTGCACACATACATCTGCTTTTCCTTTGGAAGGAGAGGCTTCTCCTCTGAGTCCTTCAGAGTCAACGTGAGAAACATAGCAGGTAGGTGAAACACACAGGCAGGTGTTCTCTTCACGGCAACGCTCTGCTCCAATAAAGCTGTGCGTTGACCCTGAAGTTGGATGGAGAATAAAGAAAGCGTTTGCTGCAGGGCTTGAGCCCATTGGTCGACGTGGGGAGGGGGCGGAGCCAGAGTGAACACCGCGGCCGCGCTGCTCTCTCTCTCTCTGCTTTGCTCGTCGCTCTCCTCTCAGGCTGCGTGGCTTCCCGACAGCAAATCCTCAACAACTAACTCACTTCTTTTTTCCTTTCTTTTTAAATTTTTTGAAAAAACATTGTTTATTTGCGTGTTTACACTCGAGGCTTCACGACGCAGTCAAATGGCTCAATCGTTCCCCAACCCTTTCGGATATGACACGGGGTTGAAGTCGGATTGCGGATTTGTCTAAATTGTGCCACAACTTCAAACAAATCCACGACAGAACAAGTTCGAAGCGACATAAAAATTAAAAAAAGGAGCCCGGACCAGCGTTGCGCCTTTTCAAGGTGAGCAGTAGACTCCTTACTCCTCCTCAAAAGCATCGACGGCAGACATATTTCTCCAACTTCCGAAATGTGAGTAGTTTAGTCCCAGTGAGGACCGTCGGCTCCCTTTGATGCTGGCTTGTTTGCAGCCCTTAACTCTGGAGGAAAGTTGAGCGCACGCTGACGCGCCGGGCCGCAGTTTCACATTTACTGCACAAAACGAATTGGATTTCACGCAGAGTCCCTCCGCGGAAGTCCGCAGTCCCCTTTTCAGCGGGCTTGAATAGCCGACTTAAATTGATCTGCTGAGAAACAATGGAGGCTTCAAAGCGGAAGATATTTACGTGCTCCTTTTCAAGTTGTGTCTTTTAAAACGAGCAACGTCTTTACGAACCTACTGCGCCATACAGTATGACGAAGTGGTTATTATAACAACACTTATAATAATTAGGAAATGAAATAAAACTCCTGGCGTGCTATTAAGTTAATTTTCTCTTAAATTCAACTCAAAGTCCTCCCATTTGATGTAATGGCTGCAGGCCTGTCTAAATCCACCGCAGACGATCAAAGGAACAGATTGGGGTTTCATCTGTTGCATCGCGGTTACATAATGTCATCCTCAAGCAGCTGGACTGAGGTGTCACATCTTCTGTGGGCTTGAATATAGAACTGGAAGAATTGATTGGCTCTGTCTTTGTTTTGGAGGTGACTCAAAGCCCTGAAGTGTTTATAGGGGTGGGAAGATGTGATGTGATATCGGGCAACACACCCAGGTGTCTTTTCTTTCACTATAATACATTCTAGAAGGAAGATTAAATGCCAGTTAATGTGGCTAATTTGTTGTCACGGGTTTGGGTTTAATAACACTGCTCTATGTTTTACGGTCTACATCTCCGTGTATACACACTGGATTTGTGTGGCAGCGCTCCATATCTGATTTTCTTTCATACTTGAAGGTTGAAGTTTAGTTCCGTACTGCGCACTGATATGATTTTATTTCTAAACAAGCCATTCATCAGCTGCTGGCACAGTGATTTTTCTTTGATCATTCGAATGGGAGGAGTGTTTATGGTGGTGTTCACATCAAAAGGAGGGCGCAAAACCTGATAAAATCACTTCCTCCTGTCCAACTTGGACAAGTTTGAATTAAACAAATGTAAAGGAACGGTTCTTGCCACTTGTGCTTATATTTTTATATACTCTATTTCCTCCTCCAGATCCAAGTCAAGATGTCTGTCAGTAACCACGAAAACCGAAAGTCTCGCTCTAGTGTCGGCTCTATGAATATCCATCTCTTCCACAAGACGACCCACGCCGACAGCCTGTTGACTCAGCTCAACCTGTTACGCAAACGGAAAGTCTTCACAGATGTCGTCCTGAAGGCCGGAAACCGATCCTTCCCTTGCCATCGGGCCGTCCTGGCCTCCTGTAGCCGATACTTTGAGGCCATGTTCAGCGGAGGGCTCAGGGAGAGTCGTGACGCCGAGGTCAACTTCCACGACTCTCTCCATCCAGAGGTGCTGGAGCTCTTGCTCGACTACGCATACTCGGCCCGAATCCTCATCAACGAGGAAAACGCGGAGTCGCTCCTGGAGGCCGGCGACATGCTTCAGTTTCACGACATCAGGGACGCTGCGGCCGAGTTTCTAGAAAAGAACCTCGACCAGTCAAACTGTCTGGGGATGATGCTGCTGTCAGATGCTCATCAGTGCCAGAGACTGTACGAGCTGTCGTGGAGGATGTGCCTGGCAGACTTTGCGACTCTCTTCAGGACTGAGGACTTCCTCAGCCTGCCCAGAGACAAAGTCCAGGAGCTGATCCTCAGCGAGGAACTGGAGGTGGAGGACGAGAGCCTGGTGTATGAGGCTGTTATCGACTGGGTCAAGGCCGACATGGAGCACAGGCACAGCGAGCTGCCCGAGCTGCTGCGCTGCGTTCGCCTGGCGCTGCTCCCTGAAACCTACCTGCTGAAGAACGTTGCTTCAGAGGAGCTGGTGATGTGCCACAAGGTGGGACGGGAGATTGTCGAAGACGCGGTACGGTGCAAAATGAGGATCCTCCAGAATGACGGTATTGTAACGGGTTTCTGTGCCCGGCCGAGGAAAGTAAGCCAGGCACTGCTGCTGCTGGGCGGACAGACCTTCATGTGTGATAAAGTCTACATGATTGACAACAAGACTAAGGAGATCACCCCCAAGACAGACATCCCCAGCCCCAGGAAAGAGTGCAGCGCATGTGCTATTGGTTGCAAGGTATGTATATGATCTATACTTGGTTACATGCGTTTTTTTATGTAATGCTATGTAGAAGTACATGAAAATATGACTTCTCTCCATGTGTCTCAGGTTTATGTTACCGGTGGACGTGGCTCTGAAAACGGGGCCTCCAAAGACGTCTGGGTCTACGACACATTACACGACGAGTGGTCCAAAGCGTCACCGATGCTGGTCGCCAGATTTGGACACGGGTCTGCGGAGCTGGACCACATACTGTATGTTGTGGGAGGACACACTTCTCTTGCGGGATCGTTCCCCGCATCTCCATCTGTGTCTCTCAAACAGGTAGAACAGTACGATCCTCAGACCAATAAATGGACGCTGGTGGCGCCGCTCAGAGAGGGCGTGAGCAATGCTGCAGTCGTCGGTGCTAAAAACAAACTCTTTGCCTTCGGGGGCACCAGTGTGAACAGAGACAAATACCCCAAGGTGCAGTGCTTCGACCCTTGCGAGAACCGGTGGTCTGTGCCGGCCGCCTGTCCGCAGCTTTGGCGCTACACAGCAGCGGCCGTGGTCGGCAACCATGTCGTGGTGATCGGAGGCGACACTGAATTCTCAGCCAGCTCCGCTTACCGGTTCAACAGCGAGACGTACCAGTGGTCGAAGTTTGGCGACGTGACGGCCAAAAGGATCAGCTGTCATGCAGTGGCGTCAGGAAACAGACTCTACGTGGTTGGGGGTTACTTTGGGGCTCAGAGGTGTAAAACGCTAGACTGCTACGATCCCTCGTCGGACTCCTGGGACAGTGTGACCAGCGTGCCCTACTCGCTCATTCCCACTGCCTTTGTCAGCACATGGAAGTACCTCTCGGCGTAGAGAGAAGCACACTCATTGAGGTGAGTAATTGCAGTTTCCTTAAACTGACACAAACAAACAAAAGGTCAATTAGATGTGCTATTCATAGTGTCCCTTTTTTTTTTATTGTTCGATAATTAATCGTAACCTACTTTGTGGAAAGAAAACTATCTTCAGATAATTCACACAGCACGCCATACCAGAGGGAAATGAACTGGACGAGGCCAGTTTATAAGCCCCTCAGTGTTTTCAGGGTTGCCAGTGGTTACAGTTACACATTATCTAGCTGCCGCGACGGCTGGGTGTTGGATAAACACGGCGCAGTCCTGGTTTAGAGAGCAGAAGGAATGTCAGCAGCGCTGGTAATTACAGAGCGAGAGCTCCAGCACAAGACACTGATAGGCAGGGTAGGGATCAGGTAGGGATCAGGTCTGCCTCATGGGCCGAGTGCTCTGCTCCCAGCTCGAGTCAGTACCTTCACAGTTGTGACTTATAAAAGGTGATGTGACACATGGTGTTAAACATATGGAGGGCAAGGAGCCTTAGATAAGGAGTCTTTAGATAAGAGCCGAAACATACCGTACACCACTGAAGATCTTTTACGGAATTGAAAAACCTAATCTAAATAATAATTCCCCCCCAAAAGTCCAATGAACACTTAAAAAAAATATTTTATCCATATAACACCTTTCTCAAAGGGCCTTAAAGGACAAAAATAAAGTACTGCATGTGCCAACAGACGCCAAGGCAATCTGCTCTGTTTAAAATAATTCAGGAGGGGCTCGTGGGGATGAAAAGGAAAGGATACATCTCAAGGTTATAGGAATATGATTGACTTGGATGTAACGTTGCTCGGCCTCATCTGCCTGAAGGGATGACAGGTGGCAGTTTTCACAGCTTCATGTGAGATAAGAGATGATGCATTTTTCCTGAGGTGTTTTCAGTTTTTCATACAAGGTGAGAATTGAGGGATGGAGGACCCAGTATATGAAACAAGAAGAGGATGTACAGTGATGATTAAAAGGGTTTTGCAGGTTGTTTACATTTACCGGGTGGTGGTAGAGCTAGTTTCAGTCTCCGTGACGTGATGCCTGTCCGATGATCTTATTTGAGCTCTGTTGCAATCAATGGGAAACGGTTCATTGCTGCAGTAGTCACTGGGTTTGCTTTTTAGAAAGCCCAGACTACGCTGCATCTTTTTATTGTTGGTTCTGTGGTTTTATTTTTATTGGAGGCTTTATTACCCTGACTACGTTCACAGAGCTTTCAATGTATCATTTTGTGGTATAGGTTCAATGATTTAATGCAGCCCATTTGCCATAAAGCTCCACTTTTTTTGCAGAACGTTGATGCCATCCTTACATTTTGGCGGTTAGCCAGTAAACTGGATTGGTAACAGGGGGACTGGCTAGACTGGCTCTGTCCGAATTAAACAAAATCCACCAGTTGTTTTCAGTCTTTCAGTCCGCATGTACTAATATGATACATCAGACTGGTGAAGTCTGTTGTTTGCCTTTTATTTCAATGCGTATAGTGTATAGTCTTTCTATTTCAAGAAAGAAAATCTGTCACTGATGTTAAGAAAAGTGAAGTGAACCGTGTGCAGAGTGAGCCAGATTGGCCATTTTCTGTGACTGAAGTTTGGATAAATCGTACTCCTCTATACTGCAAAACAACTTTCTGTCAGGAGACGGGAAGTGAACAAGCTCCTTTTATGCTGCCAAGAACTTTGAAAGTAAAGCTGAGCGGAAGGGAGTGAGAAGCGGAGAGCTTATGTGTGACTTGTGTCTACAGTAAACAGCTGGATATGATGAAGCTGGGGGCTTAGCCTTATGAGGCTGCTGGTATGGACCGCTAGCTGGCTTTTTTTTGGGCCGGGATGGAGACAGACAGGCTGGCTATGAAAGATCAAGGCACAGCGTCTTTATGAACTCTTGCAGTTACGGTAGATACCATGCCGCTGCCGGCTGCCTTCTGTTTTAATTACAGCAGACATGGAAAAAGCTCTGATTTCCAGCCTGTTAAGCAGGCGTCCTGCCCTGCCGCTGGTCGACTCCCTCTCACCCGAGACACGGGGGCTTGTGAGGAGAAGTGAAGTGGAACAGAAATGTAGGGCGCAACAAAGTGACAAAGAGCTGGACGCATGCACACAAACACACACGTATACAGAGAGGGAGATGAAGTGGAGAGCGAGTAAGACCAGGAGGAGCACAGCTATATTTCGCACCATTTGGCAGCCGAGACTAACGCCTGCCTAAAAATACTTTGCACCCGAGGTTGTCAACTTTCAGCTGGGTCAGAGAGAAAAATAATTGTGTGTATGCGTGCATCTGTGTGTTCTTTTCATGTATACGATGGGGCCGAAAACCACCAGTCAGAGTTTTTACACAGTTGTGAAACCACTGGTTTTCCACTCGTACTACTCTTTCTCTTTTTCTCTCTCTCTCTCTCTCTCTCTCCCTCACACACTCACACTCAAACACACATACACGCACACACCAAGGCAGTCACATTGCTGGCATAGCCTGTCCTTTAAAAAGCCAGCCATCCTTACTCTAATTTTGGAGGAATGAAAGTGTGGCCTGCATCCCCATTAGTAAAGATGTGTTAATGTTGCCCTGTGGTGGCGGCCGTGCAGTTTGCGTGGCCTGGATGGGATTACCAATACTTTTTGTCACCACGTTCTACTGTAGTTTGTGGCCCTGTGCATTTCCACCAGATGTGAGTAACCACAGACTGCTCCAAGCCAGAACCCACTGTTGATGGAAAAGTATTTGTAAATGTTAAAGCATTATGGTCCGTATTTTGTTATGGTCCAGGCAGGAGACGTAAGCCTTAAAGGCTATAAACATGAAGACCTGAATACAGTTTTAGTGACTTGTATACGACTACTGCCTGTACTAACTTTACAGTTACCATTTATTAGTATATTTTGGAAAAAGTAAGCAGAATACCATCATAGTGTAATCTGGTGAGTTGTTTGTACCAGATTACAGCCAGACAGGATGTAACCAGAGATCCTTGCACAACGTTCAGGACAATCTCTCTCTCTCTCTCTCTCTCTCTCTCTTTTAAACCACTGAACTATAACGACCCCATAGATGACTGTTATCTACACTTGGGCCTTTGTTTTCCTAGCCCCCCCCTTTCTTTCCCCTCCATCACTCCCTCCTCATCACCCCTCGCCGCTCCTAAAAATCATAGACATAAGCAGCATTCTCTTTTTAACGGCTTCAAGCCCTTATGAGGTGGGCCCGGCTCTGTATGATGGGGTACACCTGGAGAGGTCAGGGGCCACCGAGGGAGTCCTTGGCGGGCTCTCTCCTTCCCCAGACAGCTGCTGTAAAATGGAAAGGTCACGGTGGGATCAGGAAGGAGGAGTGCAGAGGCCTCAGTCACTCAATACTAATGTTTTATTAATGCCTTGCTGTGAGGGCCACCAGGAACACAAGCTGAATGAGGCTTTTATTGTGGCATCTGTGTACAACAACGATCCCCCCACCCCCCTTCTCTTAGACACACACATACACAGTCAGTCAGCACGTGCGCACACACTTTGTCTTCAGTCCCTTGAGTAATCAATCTGCCACATTACAGCCCTTAGGGTGGCTGCTTAAATTTGCATAAACCTAATGGAGTTTTTATTGGTCTTTTCTTCATGCTGCGAGTAACAAAAAGGAAAAGGGGAAAAGATGCTTAAAATGGTTGAATAATCACCCAGACTAATTTGATTACGCTCTTAAAAAGGGGAGCGTTGTCATACAGTTACAGGGGCCTCTTTAGTAAGCCATCTGGGATGGGACACAGTTTGTCTGCCTGGTAATTAATCTGAATTACGTAATATTTGCTGGAGTATTACTGAAGTGGCGCGTATTCAGTCACAGAGACGCTCTTTGTTCTAAATCTTGAACTGGAGTTCCTGCAAGGATCAAGACTCATTATACTTTGCAGCTGTACCAAGATACTTGTGTCTCTGAGCTCACTCCAGAATCCTTTATCTGTCCCTGAAAACAATGCAAACTCATGTAAATGAAGTCACTGGGATGCATACGTTAGTCAATACAGTGCAATTCTTTGTGGTCATTACTAAACATGGCACGGGCCCTGTGGACACAAGGGACAAATAAAGAAAGAGGACTCAGCTTTGGTGTGGTGCATCGTGGGTAATTGGGCCTCTGGAAGACGCAGATGGAGCCCAAGATGCACCAAATCTAAAACAAATGGAGATGGATGTTAATGACGTGTGACTGTGTGTGTGTGTGCTTTCAACCAGACAGTGTGTCATTTTTAAACCATAGAAAAGCTTGAGATTCGGTAATGGTTTTCTTTTGTCAAACTCAATCGGGCATCATTCCCATGTGAAGGAGAACGATAAGTGATCGGAGCAGACAGAATGAGTCAGGTTTAACCTCAGTGCCAGATCCAATCACTTCATATAGTTCCAGCCCATCTGTTTGGTTTGCTGAAGGGCACATGGACTCCCTGCGTCCCTCACAGCATCACACTGCGGTTACTGCAGTGGACTAGACCGAAGAGAGAGAGAGAGACACACACACACACGGGGCATCTGGGTACTTTCCGGGTTACAGTTATTAACCCTGCCACCTGTTGGCACTCCAGACATCTTACTCCCTGTTGGCAAAAGAAAGTCAGATTTGTGAAAGTCAATTTGATTGTTGCACAGTGGGAGATTGAATGCCAGTCAGGGTGAGTTTATCCACATAAACAGTTGTGGTTTGAAACCTGGGTAAGAAGTGAACCGTGAAGCTCAGTGTTGAGTAGAATTGACCTTGACATGACGGTTAATAATAACGCGACTGTGAGGCAGTCTGGAGCTCATTTCTGGTGACAGCGGGACCCTTGTTGTGAGCTGCTGAGGAAGCTGAAGTTTGATGATGCAAGATTTTTGATGAATATACTGATGATGACAGACGCATAACCTTGGTGGGCCAGTGTAGCTCTATGGAATACAATCTTTTTGTTCCCTTCTGGGCTGTTATTGATTTTTCTTTTGAAAGTTCAGTAATGCAGAAGAAATCATCCCATACTGTGTTTTGATCTGTATGCTATCAACTTTCCTAGCGTTTTTCCTATGTGCACCTTCCTGACGTGGTTGGCCTGCTGGTGTCTTGAGAAACATGAATGCAGCAAGTGAGAGTCCACTCTCTCTTGGCAGCATATAGAAATAGAGGACTAAATTTAAAGTTGCAGCTTTTATGAAACTGTGATCTTGTCGCGGTTGGAGCGTTGAGCAGAGCGGCCGGGTATTTAAGATTCAGAGTCATGCTCTTCATCATCTGCACTTCAGAGAGATCAGAACACCGGCAGCAGCAGAGCTTAAGCAGGGTGTGCGGTGACCCGGGCCCGTGTACGCACGGAGAGGGCGGCAATGGAAACTTCCATCAGGACTGCAGCCGCATGAGATGCAGCGAGTGCTGCTACGGCGGCTTTACTTTGAACAGGAAGGTTGAACTGAACTTGTAGTGCAGCAAATGTGAAGTTACTGGTTGGTTTACTTTTTTGTCCCCAACTGAAGTGGGGCCAAATTATAAACTGTAAACTGTCATGCACTGAAAGCTGGCGGCAAACGTGTGGCCAAATTTGTAGTTTAATTATTCTTTGATCACTTAAATTAAAAAACTTTGTCAATCAGACTACTCGTTCTTGTCCAACTGCTTGTACAACATGTAATAAAATCAGACTTTATTGGTTGCCTATAGCAACCCCACTGTGATAAGACACCAGGAACCCACTGTGCAAGTCCAAGAAGTCAAATGGTACACAACCTTTGTAGTCTTTGTAAGGATGAAACAACCGAGATATACATAACTGTGTAATCATGCATATGTGACTCAGATCTGTATAATTCATTCAACATCATGAAACCACATAAATCACATGGAATCTGCTCTTTTCAATTCTGATGTGGGCCACTTTCATATAGTCAGATTCATTTTTACACATTAATGCAACTTTTACGCTACTCTAGATCAATTGCTCAGCCAATACAATCCCTCTCCTTTGCGCTTTTGTGAATGTAGTTAAAAGAAGCTTTGAACATTTTTAATGTAATGTGTTATTCATGTCTCGTCACGTTTGAAAAAAAGAAGTTCTGCCTCTTGTTGTAATTCCAGTAGTAAGTTCTCTGGCTTTGTCCCACTGTTATGCTGCAGGCGATGTATTCACCGAAGAAACCGATGCGTATGGATCAGTTGAGGCTTCAGTAGTATCAGCCATGGAAATGAGAACTCATTAGGTTATCTAAACAAGCCCCCAGCAGCGCATGCCTGTCTCTGTCGTTCTACTAGAATGGAGAGCACACACACCGCTTTCATCTGCTTTGAGTTACCGTCACAAATATGCAAATTGGAGGTTAACGTTTCTCTCCAACCCCCCTAAATTTCCAGTGGAACATTCCTTCCTAACAGCAGGGGGGCAAGATCAGATAGTGAAATGTCTGAGGTTGCAAAAAACTTGTATTTTATGCTGTATATAATAAAAGTCGTAAGAATTGTGCTTCACACATTTGAGGATTTGAAAATCGAACCATAAGAAAGCCTCTTACAGTATAAATTCTATCCGGATAAAGCAGATGAGCAGATGCTTTTGAAATATGTGTGTAGTCCAGAGAAGCTTATCCTTACAGCGTGGGGTCTTCTCCACTGCTGCCCTCAGTTATGTATTATCTAGCGACATAAATGGCTTGAGCAGCTTAATCCCACATGCCAAGAGGACTTTAGTTAAATAACGCCCCATCCTGAGGCATTATTAACGCTATGAGGGTAAGCCTGATAAAATGGCACGGTGATAAGCCGATGTCTACTGCGGAGGACCGACGTCCCTGCATTCCTCTCCACTCCCTGGGAATGTCCAGGTCGCCCCTCGTGTCATATGGTCGGTCCTCACGCTGCAGAGTTCACAGGACCGAAACATTAATCTCCCTCTTGTCTCTTTTCCCAGATAAGCAGTGGTGTCTGGTATGCAGACGTGTTTCTCCCCTCACCGGCTGCACGGAGGAAGAGGAAGAGTTTGTGTAGTCCTGCTGTGGCTCCATCCAGCCGGATTCACATGATCGTCAGCTGCAGAGAAGCGAAGGCCTGAGTCCCAGAGACAGCCCAGAGACTGGAAGTCTGCGGCCTCTTTCCACCTGATCTGTTTACTCGTTCTCCTTGTGTGACTTTCCCATGTAGCCACGGGCCGGAGCTGGACTCGTTGCCATGTTTACGGCAGGGAGCTCACAATCCCTATTGGACATGCGGAGCACGGCCAAGAAGCAGGCCGACGGGCGGTGTGTGTGTGTGTGTGTGTCTGTGTGTGTGCTGGGATTTCCAAACGTTTCTGTACGCACCTCCTGGGGCAGTGACTGTATCGGCCCCGTACTTTACAACTGACTCATCCATCATTTACCTTGTGTTTCATCTCACCAGTTTAACAGACCTATTAGTGACATGTTGTTTTACAGTGAACTAAAAAGGCAAGTCGGAGTGGTTTCTCTCCCCTCCAGTCACCAGGTGATGACTCAGGTGTCATTTATTTGGACCGCTGATAGACTGAATTAGACCTTTGTTGTGCCGGGTGTATGGAGAAGGAGAGAAGACATTTGGGGGAAGTGTATGATTTTGTGCACAGAAACAATCTTCCTGTCTTTTTATTTTTAGCCTTTGGACTCGGGCTTCCCTCAATTTTGGTGAGCTAAATTTGTATCATCTTTCTCGATTTAAAATACATGCTGGCCAGAGAGAATGTGACCCATTACGGCCGAAGACGATACGGTTCTGTTTCAAGATGTTATTTCAATGTTATTGTCCTTTTTTTTGTGTATATTGTGTCTCAGGGTTTTGTTTAGTTTTGCCTATATTTGTTCAAGGTAGGGTAACTTCTAACACGTCTGCTAACCTCTTCTTTTTTTGTGAATGTACCATTTTCTGATTAACAGTTCTACAGAACTCTCTTATTTTAGAATACATTCTTGCATTGTTTTGTCAAGCGTAAATTTATGATTACATTGAATAGCGGCGGTCGTATTTATACATATGTATTGCCAAAACCTGAATGGCTACTCTTTGTGCCATTCTGGATTTAAATAACAAAAGCCAAGTGTGTCCAAAGTAGTTAAGAAATACTTTCGAGCTATGATGTAATGTTTTTATTTTATATTTCAGGATCTTTAATGGAAGTCTTTTGTGTTTTACAGTTTGTATTTTTGCTTTGTAATGAATTTGTAGAAGCCTTTTGATTTGCACATTTTGTACAACAAAAACTCTTAATGGTCTTAATTTTGTATCTTTGTCTTAACCCAGCTTGGGTAGTGTGAATAATCTGTGTTTTTGTAGCAAATTATCAAGTTGTTTCTCTTTAAACAATCTTCATTTGCTCTGTGTGCAAGTCTGCAGTTTTCCAATATATCAACCACTGATATATTAAGCTATTACTGATGAACCATCTGTTAACGCCAAGTTCCACAGTTCAACCCGCATCAATAAATATCTTGTTAAAACATACTTTCTGTTTACCCTCTTGTGTTCCAAGGAATGATGATTCAGCAGCTGTCATTAAAACAGCCATATAATCACAGGTGCTCTTCACGTGCCTGGAATAGTTTCCAAACGCAGGTTGGGAGTGGTTTTGGTATTTACCAGGAACACCTGTGTCCCTCCTCCGGCGAGCGCACTTTAGATCCAGCGAGATGAGCAGTCCATTCTCTCTCTCTCTTTATAATCTATATAATTTATAATATAAACCTCCCCCTGTCATAGCGATATCACACATTCTAGCTGTGAGGTATGTGAAGAGCAAGCCTCTGCTGCCCCAGCACTCGCATGCAGAGGAGTACTTGGATCGTGTACTTAGTACAAGTAGCAATACCACAATGTAGAATTACTCCAAGTAAAAGTCTGCTTTAAATACTGCCAATTATGATTATTGATGCATTCATATATGTACATCACTTAAATGTTTAAGCTGGTAAAGATGGGGCTACTTTTAATAACTTTATTTATTGCTGGGTAAATTGCAGAACAGTAAATGTATTGAGTTACTTTCCACCACTGCTCACGTGCGTGTGTGATGTGCGCACACATTATGGGCTTCAAACTTTGAAGAATGTGCTGCTCGGCATTAGTCAGGTGTTCCTCGTTTACATCCCGCCAGGTTTACGAGAAGGTCCAGACTGGGCGTTAGGTGGGAAGAAGTCTGGCTGGCACGTCTGTACAGACTGGCAGGGAGGAGGACCAGAGAGGAATGTACCCACATTCAGGGAGGCGGCTCTGACTGCTGCTGAGCTGCAGGGTTTAAACCATCCATCCATTCCCTTAGAAGACCTGGCAACAGATGGGTGAGGGAATATAGGTGAATAATGAAGAAAATGGGGAAATAAATCGTAAATTACTACAAGAATTAACCTGTTATGCTTTCTGAACGGCGAGCTCGAATCACCTCTCACGTGAACGGCGTCCCGACACGTTTCATAAAGTTTGAGTAAAGTTTTTATTGTTTTGAGTGGGTTTCTTTCCATTAAAGTCTGTTACCACAAGGACTCAAAAGTACTCCTATAAATGGTGGTGTAATGTTAATGTGGTTAAAAACTGGATTCTGTGAACACTTAAACCTGTTGTTTTTTGAGAATATGTTTCATTGGCGTGGAAACACATTTGTCATCGTCCCTCAGCTGTTCCTTTCTTCTTCCTCCAGTTCTACATGTGTGTGAGACCGCGAAAAGCTGGAGAGAGACTCGAGCCAACCAAATGTTGTGCACGTTGTTTACAGGTTGTGCAGATTTGATTATCAAATAAACATTTCCAGAAATGTGAATTTCTGTAACATCATGTCCTAAAAAATGTAAAGCAGAAGAATAAAGTTCTAAACGTCTACAAATTAGATGAGCAAAAGATATTCCTCTAAAAACAGCTCTGCATGTACACTATAAATGACATGTGCAACAAATTACATAAAATCTTTAGGGGATGCCCCAAAACAAACACTTGAGTGACATAATGCAATGCCATTGTTAAATCTTTTAAAAGCCAAGAGAAGAAACTTCAAAGGCTGCTGTTAATTGGATGTAAAAAAAAAAGAAGAAAGTCCCCTTCGGCCGCCATGACATCATGCCTGTAACAAGCTAGTCAAGCATGTGGACATGTTAGTCTCCGTATTCAATTCAATTCAGTTTATTTTGTATAGCCCAATATCACAAATTTGCAGGGCTTTACAATCTGTACACATACGACATCCCTGACCTTTGACCTCACATCGAATCAGGAAAAACTCCCCAAAAATAAACTTTCACAGGGAAAAAAGGGAAGAAACCTTCAGGAGAGCAACAGAAGAGGATCCCTCTCCCCGGATGGACAGATGCAATAGATGTCATGTGTACAGAATGAACAGCATTAAAAAGTTACATAAACACATTACATGAATATGACAATGTATGGGTACAATAATTCATTAAAGGTTGTTGTATGGATTTAAAAAATACAATGCAGACGTGCATAAAAAGATGAAACGCCCCTCTCTGAAAGAAGACCTGGCACTGGACAGCAGGATGAGCAGGCCGGTCCAGAACTCCTTTTGTCATGCAAAATGTGCTAAACGGGCGATTTCAAACACATCTTGCCATCAACACAATTAAATCATTCGAAAGTCGACTGGAGACAAAAGAAACTCAAGAGTCCGTTAAAAAAACCCCGAGAAAATGGGAGGGAGGAGAAGAAAAGAGGACGCACAATCTGGATCCTGGATTGAGAAATATGTGGGCCTTCTTTGCACATGTGTGTGTGTGTGTGTGTGTTTGGTTTTGGTGTGCATATGAATTCACGCTTAATTTGCACGTGTGCTTTTGGTGATGTGTGTGTGTGTGGGGGGGGTGGGGGAAGGGCCGTTACGGCTTCTCGTGAACCCATAAGAAAGGAGGCAGCGAGGTGGAACCGACAGGGACATTGCACCATCCAAATATCGGTGTGTGTCTGCTGGCCTGAGACCCCCAGCTGGGGCCTCCGCCCGCACTGGATGGAGACAAAGACGCCTTGATGTGGCCAGAATCGACCTTCTCTCACCTTCCCCCGGGGAGGGGGCCTATACCAAAAGGCAGATCCATATGTAGCTTCTGGCAGAAAGGGATCCGATCTGACAGATCTGCAAGAACTGCCTTTACTTTACGATATCAATATTCCTATGTTGTTTGTTTACTGTGGTTACAGGCAAACATACTTCTGCTTTCGGGTCATTATCAAGAGATCATTAGCTTGGATTGTAACCACCGCGTAGGAGTATGAGCAATAACATGCATGTTTAATGTAGAGTATCTGTGGCTGTGTATAATTCATGCCTGTATTGCTGTGCATATTAAGAAAGACACAACAAGCATGACCTTCAAGACTAAATTAATACAGAAACCTTTGTCCCCTCCCCCCACTGGTTGTGGTTGTGGTGTGGCAGCTTACGGAGATACAGACAGACAGACAGACAGTCTCTCTGACTGTCTGTCTGTCTGTCTGTCTGTCTGTCTGTCTGTCTGACCACTGGAACAAATTCTCTTCTCTGCTTGTCTGAAGTGTGCGTGTGCGTTACTGTGGAAGGGGGCACTCAGTAACTTGACAGGTCAGCTGGCACTAGGAGGAAAGAGACCTGAAGCCTGCATACTAAATCTGCACTTATAAATTCAGAACATCTGCAGACTGAACCATAGTTTACCATATATCAAACAATATTTCACACTGGGAGGCCACCGAGAGATACTGAGATACAGTATAGGAGTATAACTATTGTGTTATGTTATGTTTTAAAATCAAGAATATTTTTTGAAAGATTCTGATACAGCAATTTAATTTCAATAGCATGTGATGACGTTTTCAGCTGCTGCTTCTAATTAAGGGTTTAATTTTTTTTTTAATAAAAAGATCAGAATTTAACATTGTCCTCAAAAACAAACACGTACGAGTCATTATGTCCTGATATTGTAATGTTTTATGGCATACTAAACTATGACTATTTGGAATTGACTTGTATGGCTTAAAATACGTGTTTAATTACTTTTTAAAAGCATGCTATGATATGATTATGTTTTTTGACATACTGCACTTATGATATTTATATGGCATAAGATATGATGGCTTTATCATATACTGTGTGTTTTTTATGAGGTGTTTACATTATTCATGATGATTATGCTATGATGTTTATGACAATTACTTTTGGGACTTTTTAAATGGCATTCTATACTTTTTTATATTAGTAACTTTTTATGACTTTTTATGACTTTCTATGCTATGACTTTTTGATTATAGAATTTACTTTGACATTCAAAAAAATTAAGAAATGCGATACTATGACGTTAAAAAAATTATAATTCTGGCATAAAACTATTCTAAAAGATGTCCTTAAAAAAGTAATTGATTAATATGACTGTTTATGCTTGTATTGACTTTTATGACTTTATACTACCCTTTTAAGCATCTTATCTTATTATCTTGAAACACTTTGCAGGAGGCCAATGCCCTTTACTACCTCCACCTAATCTAACTGCATTGTAAAATATTATTTACACAGATTATTGAATAATGTCATTGTGATACTTTAATTATATTTTCGCTGATAACACTTCATAGGATTTTGAATAAAGGACTTCTTCTCATAAGGGAGTATTTTTACATTGTTCTACTTTTACCAAGGACTGGATTTGTGTACATCTTCCGCTTCTGCCCACAATTTGGTGAATGTGTAGTTGCATGCTTCTCTGACAAATGGCATTTTTAAGATGCCTCTCCCCTCCCATGTTTATTTTCCCCCTTGCAAAGAGATGTGGGCGTACAATCTGAAATATGCACCCTGGTAGAAAAGCCTTTGTGATCACCCATCACGTCACAAAGTCAACACCGGGACAGTTTCATTCACAGGGAAAGGCCTCCACGACCTCGTCTGTGAACAACAACTGTGGGCAGAAACCAGCCAACAACGGACATTCCAGGCCAGCCCGGCATACCTAGATCCATGTGATATCAAAAGTATCTTCCTCTTTGTCAAAAAGACACAGCAAAGCCCTTTATAATAACATAACTGACACTTCCTCTGAGTCTCATTAATAAAACAGATTAATTCCCAGTTGGGTTGGAGTGAGGCTCAAGGAGGGGGTTGCGGAAGGATGGGGTAGCAAGTATGGCAGGGGGGGGGGGGGGGGGGGGGGGGGGGGTTGATATGGTTTGCCTGAGGACACACACACACACACACACACACACACACACACACACACCCCAATCAAAAGCTCCTTTCCACTTGGATGGAGGAAAAAAAACTTCAAAAGCATCATCTACAACCTGATGAGAAGCTGGAGTGTGGCAGATGTAAACACGCCCTCTGGCACACACACACACACAGTTGTGAAAATAAGCCACATGCATATATATATATATATATATATATATATATATATATATATATGTGTGTGAGTGTGTGACCCCGAGGATGAATAATACAATAGATACTCGGACGTGTCAGCAGCACCTGTCTCTCTCTGGGGCTGACGTGTGTCATCCTCCCTCCTCATTCAGAGCCGAGAGCCGGGGTTCATACAAAACTAATGAAGCAGACACGCGCCGTATTAACACACACTCGCACGCATGCACGCACACATATAGAGACACACAAACTGGCGCAGCTCGTATTGAATGAGGGGTGCCATGTGGCCACACTGGGGAATTTGAGATGAGAGAGGTGCCTCAAAGAGCCTCACTCTGCTTTTGATACACACAAACAGAGATCTCAGTAAAGAGGAACGGGTCGGCGGAGACCAAAACACTGAATGATTTATGGACGGCTGTAGTGAAAAGCTGGTTATTCCTTGCTGTATTATTAAGAGTTGTAACTGAAGTGGACTTTGTTGTCACTATCAAATAAGTCAATGGCTCCGACCGCTGTGCTCCGATTGGCTGATGCCAGTTCCCAGAGGGCCGAGGGAACAATAATCAGAAGACAGGAGAACGAGGGGCAGTAACAGATGAATAACAGAGATGGGGGTGAAAGAGATTTGCTGCATTTGAACAATAGAGCAGTCTTTCTCCGTTTGTGGTGGAACCGGCTCTCGAGCAGATGACCGAGCTTTCATTGCAGCGTGGGACACATTATCATGTTGTCATACTTAATGCACCTTAACACTCTGCCAAGAATCTTTGAAATGTTAATGGTCTGAAATAAGACCCGTGGATTAAAATATGAAAAGAGGACAAAAATGCAGTATGTGTGTTTTTGTTGGTGGTGTTTACAGTGTGCTGTGCATGTGTGTGCACGCCCAAGACTGATTACACCGGCTTGGCCAATAGTTTCTCCTCTGTTGCGTAAGACTCTTTCTTAAGACGACTGACGGCTTTTAGCTTTTAGCTTTTAGCGTGGACTAAAGTCACGAGATGGGAGAAACACATTTAATGTGCATCTGGTCGCTCCTCCAACTGAGCAGCACACCTAACAGAGTTTAGCTGCTGTCTGTATTTATAGTGCACATTTATTTCATTGTTTTAGTTACTGGTCACTTTGTATGATAATATTTTACATACAAAAAAAATGTGTTGTTGTTGAAGTAAAAATGAGCTCCACCTTGAGCAACTATAGCAGTTAAATGCTTCTTGTAGATTAACTTATAATAACTTAATGTACGTTTTACTGATAATACTGCTGTACTTTTAAGTACAATTTGAAAATGCAGGAATTTTACTTATACTAGAGTATTTTTATTGTTATATTTCTACTGTTACTGAAGTACAGGATATATATAGTTTCTTCCAATATGTAGACTGGCAACATAATGTCACCTAAATCATTTTATCAATGAGGAATGTCCTCATTTTATCAATAAGGACAATTTTCCCAAACGTGCAAAGTAAAATAATTATTATACTGAATGCATCTTGCAAAAGATTCTGTTACGACGCATTTCTTTAGTTTGAAAGTGTGATTAACATTTTCAGAAACATGTTTAGCTTTCGGTAAAGCATTGGTAAAGATGGTGATCTTTATGAAATACTGATAAACGTGGGGTGTCATTTTCTATTTAGAAATTGAGAATTCAGCACATTCATGTTTGCAGTGCTTTAGGTGTTTTAGTGCTTTTTTAGTTGTAAATGCTAAATGTTTTTTTTCTAGTCTATTGATCACACAAAGCGCTACACTACATGACATCATTCACCCATTCACACACTGATGGGAGGAGCTAACATGCCCATCAGGACGATGTAATCATTCACACACTGATGGGAGGAGCTAACATGCCCATCAGGACGATGTAATCATTCACACACTGATGGGAGGAGCTAACATGCCCATCAGGACGATGTAATCATTCACACACTGCTGGAAAAGCCAGCGGGAGCAATTTGGGGTTAAGTGTGTTGCCTAAGGACAGTTTGTCATGGACAAGCGGAGCCGGGGATCAAACCGCCGATCCCCTGATTGAAGGACGGCCCTGCTCTACCACTGAGCCACAGTCACCCCTGTGGTTTCAGAATTTGAGTGCTCTTTTTACATTTGATTTATACATTTTTGGTCCAGGACCTTCTGTAAAAACAAGTGACGTGAATGTTGTCATAAACTTCCCATCTGGATGGACTAAGTTTCCCAACGAGAAAGACTGAAGTTCAGATCCAGAGCCGGTCCTGCAGGGGAATGGTGGCAACTCACCAGAGAGATGCCCATCATCAACCAGCTTGGTATGGGCGTTGGAGTGTTTCTGTCCTGTTTGGAGGGGTTTTATCTCTAGTAAATCATATTGACACATCTGTGTTTAATAGTAGTACCTTTGAGGAGTTAAATAAAGGACTTCTAAAATTCTAACGTTTTTTTCTTTCTGCACAAATCTTCCCAGCTTTTGTCTGGTGTTTGATTCTGCAGCAGTTAGTGGCCTTTTGCTCCCTTGGCAGCGTCTTTCCGTGTCCCCCTCCCCCCACTCCTCCTCCTCCTCCTCCTCCTCCTCCTCCCTCCATCAACAGCGGCCAGACAGCCATCCAACATGCCAGCTCTGGTGGGAGGCTGGCGACAGCTCAGTTCCAGCTCCTAAATCAGAGCGCTTAGGTCCCCCCTGTAGAGCAGCACTATGCTTGTGAGGAGCTCTGCTGCACTCTCCTCTTCCAAGATGCAAGTGCAGAGGAAGCTGTATGCAGCTATTCTCACTCCCATTTGTCCATTTCGGGCCGAGTCTGTCAGACTATCCTGGAAAAACATTCTTCCCTTTTCTCCCGCATCAGCTAAAATCACATTCAAGACAGAGACGAGCAGGGACAAAGAGTGCTGTGGTGGTTATTGCATAAGCACTCGAGGGAAATATCAAAGAGCACACAGAGATGAAGGACACAAAAAGACACTTTTCTCTGCTTTTGAGGATGTTGAAAGGCTCGTTCTGGAGAGAAGTGCGATACCTCAGGCTACATTCTTCGAAAGGGACGACAAATCCTCACAGAGAGTTCTTTAAAAATAATACAGGACGGTTTAAGTGCACCAACAACAAAAGTGCATCTGATTTACCTGACAAAGTGGGACCCTACAGCTGCCTTTTACTCACTTTACATTCACTTCACATCGGCGGCTGGTTTTAAGGGCTTCCTGCCGGCCTTTTGTTCCCCTTGTACGGACAGTATGTTTACCACTTCTTATTCCTTTTTTCTTAAAAGCGCTGCACGTGTTGCCAAATGTACTTTCAGCAACAATTTTGCCGATGGTAAGAAACTTTTACACAGAGCTCAGAGTGGATCTTTCCAGGGAGAAACGCAGCTACTTTATTTGCCCACGTCTCAGCATTCTGACATGGAGACGGTTTTCCATGCTCGAGCTGCCAAGAGGCTATTCGTCTTGGCACCGCCAGCGCTCCACTTTAAGGACAAAAAAAAGAAAGAGTGAGCATTGGTGTGTGTGTGTTTGTGTGTGTGTGGGGGGGGAAGTTCTTTCTACTTCTCTGAAAATGTCAGAGACCTCCCACATGGCATCAGCCTTGAACAATAGTCGACTGCATCATGAAATTGCAGCTGAAACGTGCTTTAAGCTGTGGACAGCGATTCACCAATGTTAATTATTGTACAGATGGAGAACTACCGTATCATATTGTGAAAGGGTTGGTGATCCAACACCTCGCATTTAGACTACAGGCTTTATACGAAGCAGTGAACACACGTTTTTAAAAAGTTTCATAAAAGGAATAGTTCAACACTTTGTGAAATATACTTATTTTCCCTCTTGCCGAGAGTTAGATGAGAAGCTCACCACCACTCTCAGAGTGCTATCAATCTTCTCGAAAATAAGCTTATTTCCCCAAACTATTTATTTAATCCGAGACTAAACATTGTTTTGTGATCAAATAACGTGTCGCCATAAAACTCAAAAAGGACGCAACTGCATGTGAATTCAGTGTGTTTACTCTTCTCTGGAACAGGCCCCATCTATCACAATGGTGGCATTGATCCTGACCTGGCGCATTGTAATGGGCACACAGGCACATGGGAATAAAACTGGTATTACCAGACAGACACCAAGCTGCGAAATGCAAATACGGTGAGCACAAAGAGTGAGTCAGCACAGAGCACACTTCTTTTATCATCCATCTTCCCGTTTGAGTTCCCCGAGGAGTCTCTTCTAACGGAACAATGGCCCTCTCCCTGATCTGGTTTCTACCTGGCATAACCTCTCTCTGATGGGGGGGGCCTTTTCCCCATTGCCCCCACACAGGGACTTCCTTTGTTGATACAAGATGGAAGATCGCTTGAGCGGGATGGAGGAACAAGGATTCTCATTCATCCAATGCACAGCTACGGAGCAGACGGCATGAAATCAGTCCAGGTTTACGTATCACACTTTACCAGCCATGAGAAACTTCTAGTGTCTGAGGAGACGTTCTGGTGTAAATATGTTTCAGTCCACAGACTTTTACTGCTCTTTATCAATCGTTGATAACAGCTGCAACCTGAATAATTCAAACCTTATCTTTTACCGGTCCTTGTGCAAACGTTTCAGAACGTACCCTGGCCTGCCGAGGAGGTTATGTAAGGCGAATCGGAAGCAGCCTTGGCTGGGAGACGTGTTTCTGTGTCGGCTATCTTCTTCGAACCACCTTGGGCGTTAGGAAAGAGGAGAGATAGAGTCCGCTTTGTGTCTTTTCAACAAGAGGATCTTTGTGTCATGAAGCACATTCCTTCATAGCATCAGTTGAAACAACGCAAGCAGGAGGTTGAGGAGGACGTAATCTAGGTTGAAAACAGCTTAGGTCACAGTGGTTCCCAAACGACGGGTCCTGACACCCACAAAGGGTCGCGAGATACATCCGAGGGGGTCGCAAACAATTAACAGGAATGTAAAGCAGAAATAATGTTGTTTTTTTTAGATATTTCCCTTATGTTTGCTTTACTAGCAATGTTGGTCCATTCCACCACATCAGTCCTGACGGAATTATCGGATCAACAACTGGATGGATTGCCATTCAAATTGTATACAAACATTCACGGTTACCAGAAGATGACTTTTCCTCTACCGCCACCACCAGGTTCACATTATCAGAAGTCTAATTATAACAATCAGACCTCTTATGTTTACTTAAAGGGAAACCTCTCAACCGATGCCAAAAAGGCTGGGAACCCCTGGATTGTAAGTGTGGTGTTGCTCAGTCGCCAGGCTGAACTTCTTAAAACCGCTCATTTCAAACTAAGAGGAGCCGTTGGATCAGATCTGAAGAGCAAACACAAACCCACTGCTGACAGAGTGTATCAAACCAAGATTTGTCTCAGCGTTTTACGAGCATGCAGGGAGGTTGGTGTGCACGTCGGTCTCTGTGGAGCGTCTATTTGTTTGACTTTGCGGTGAAAAGTGCCTCCGACGCAGAACAACAACAGCCGAGACTCCCGACTTCCTGCAAACTGCGTTACACGGAATGCCTACGAGCCGTGAGGCGGAGGAGCCGAGGAGGTTTGGAGACGTTGGATGAGAGAGGGGGAGAGACGGGGAGACGTGAAAAGAGGCCGAGCGGTGAAAGGAACGAGACAGAAACAAAAGACGGGAGTAAAAGGCAGCTTTCCTCCACGAGGAAAAATAATTGTTGAGATGAGACAGAGGAAAGCCACTAATGACAGCAGACAATGCAAACGGGCCGCGACGGCAGCGTCTTCCCAGCCAGAATGACAACAACACAGGAACCGTCAGCCGTGTGCTTAGCGAGGTCTGCACAGCCACAACCACAGCACCTGAAATAGAGCTCTGTCTGGGAATAGACTGGTATTAGGTCGATGCCACTGCGGTTTGCTGCACCTCCTCCACACTGAGGAATGGCTGGGGTGCGATCTAATTGGGTGGCCGGGATTATTGTAGACAGGCAGTGAATAGAAAAATAAATATTGAGGCTGAATTATGTGTTACATGTGGTAGTTGTTGGGGCGTTGGGGGAAGAACAAATCCCTGTAAATACAAATTTACTTTAATGAGAATTATTACATGCTTGATCCAGACGTGCAGCAAACAAAACAATTAGTGTTTGTTGGCTGTGATGTGTTTGTTTTTTTAAGAAGACAGCAAATACAAAAAATCCTTTCAAGACTTTATTTATTACTAAACTCTCTAAGGCAGCAGTTTGTGTCCACAGGTCGTTCTAACGTCTTGCAGTGAATAAAATAAAATGGTACAAAAATCAGTTCTGCTGTGTGCTACAAACGTCATTAGACAGCTCTTGGTAAATAAAAGTTCAGACAATAATAATAATAATAATAATAATAAGCATTACAAACATTAATTTTCCCCTTCAAGTATGCGACTATCCAAAGTGACTAGTGTAAAATTGGCTGAGGAAATACAATATGTTCATGATTATTTACACATTACAAGTCCAATATGCGCCTATGAGGGTGTGTATAAAAAAAAAGAAAAAAAAGAAAAAACGACTGGAAACGAGTCGGCTAGAAAAGTTTCCGCTGTGTTTTTAGTGACACACACACACACAGACACACACACACACACACACACACACACACACAAACACACAGTGATGTGACTGACTGGCTTCAACGTTTTAAACAGGAGCAAAGAGGTTATATTATTTCAGTCCAGCGAAAGAACAATTAAGACTCGAGTGGATCAAACCGCGAGGCAGCGTCGCCTCTTTGTGCTCCACCAGTTTTCCTGCTGCCTCATCTCTCACTCCGACATAAAGGAGACACTCAGAGATACAGGAATGGACAAACAAACGGATGTCTTAATGAGTCAAGGCTAAAATGAAAATATGACTGATAAAAACCATCCCATCTCTCTCCAGAGCCTTCAACCAAATCCCATGGTCTTCATTAGCAGATGGGAGTTTGCTCACTTGACCATCAGCTGTTATGATTTTATCAATAGCGCTTTTAGGACTACTCGTCTATATTGGCCAGGAAGTTAAGCATTGCCTTAACTTTTCTGAAGACTGTCACGTGGTTGAAAGCCCTGGCAAAAAGCTTGTCAATGGACGTTGAGTTCATTCAATTGTGTCAAAGTATGGAAAAATATTAATGTTTTTAATAGGGCTCCATCCAATGAGAACCACCGAGTATATTCACATGTACATTGTTGTTGTGTTGACATGAATACAAAGTCCTCTACAGCCGTATCAGATGAGCTCACATCCTGATCATGAAAAGCTCAGCCGCTAGAGTCGGGTTGCTCCACTATATAAACAAACTGCAAACCCAAACGTTAGACCTGGAGCAGAATATGAGCTGGCCTACAGTGTACTGTAAACACACTCGTTGTGGACACACCTGGAGGACGATTAATAAGTAATAACACTTTGTGGATGACCACGCAACAGCCCAGAGTCCATTATCCTTCATATAAAGAGCACAGACAGGAACCCAGCCGAATGTCTTTGGTTTAACCAACTGAAACAAAACAGATGATTTCTTCGACATAATATTGGTGGAACATCACAACAGTCAGTGCACCTCGACTTCCATGCTACGACATCAGGAGATTAAATATGCAAACGCTCATCATGAGTTCAACGGCTCGGCTGATTGTGGTTTCTTTAAACTGCCACGAGTGTGTCCAAGCCAAGCGTATCGTATTATACACACACACACATCCATGTGTGTGTATTCTAAGTGGATACACACACATGCAGAAACAGACTTTTGCATCTTGATGCACGTCAAATATGTCCGTTCCTACTACACGAATGTGTAAAAGGAAGCCGTTGCGGAAGATATCACATTAAGTATGTACAACAATATACATAATATACATAAACACTCAAACTCCAGCTAGCGATCACAGCTTCAGAGACAAGCTTAATTGGACAAACACAAAAAGCTCTAACATTTTTTTCCCTCCAGAGACACAAAACACATTATTGTGTCAATTACTTCATGATTTAAAGGGTTCTCGTGCATCTACAGAGAAAAACAATCACACGGACATCTCCATATTTCTTCTGTGTGGATAAAGAGTGACACTTTAGAGAAAAGCTGAAATGTTTTTTCTTGTGCTCGTCCCAATGAGAACCGCCAAGTACATTTATGTGCACATTGTTGCCGTATCAGATGAGCTCACATCCTCGTCGTGAAAGATTCAGATGCTACAGTTGGCTGGTGCTTTTCAGATAAAGACTTTCAGTGCATTTCGACTCTGTATTAAATTGTTGTGATTATTACTTTTGTTCTTTCGAAAGCTTAAAAGATCCACATTTTATTTTTTCTCTCCCGAAGCAGTTAAAAACTAAAAATGTTTCCAGCATCTAATGTCATGAATTCTAAAAAAAAAAAAATGTTTTTATATAAATGGCAACAGATGTGGTTCTCAAAGATGGTTTACTTAAAATAGATAGCTTTTCTGAAATGCAACAACAGGTACAGTATGCTGTTAGCTCATTTCCTGCAGGTCTATGGGGTCAGTCACAGCTCTGCTAACCGTTTGGGAAATATACCTTTAAACTCTAAAGGTTTAAGGTTAATTCAAGTACATACTCAAATGTACATGTTTCTGTGTGAACAAGTGATCTTTTATCAATCACCTAACCCGTTGCAATTAGAGCTCACAGCCATGGGGGCATAAAGAGAAACGCAACCGTATGGACTTGTGAAAGCTTTAGAATTATTCGAAATGCCTTGACTGAATAGTACAACCTCTGTATTTTTTTTAGAAGAGTTACTACTTCTAAGAAATGTAAGAAAAGACCTAAAAGTAGACTAATCTCACATAAGACTATCCCTGACTGTCTTAGACTGCACACGTTGGAAAAACAGTAGAATTGTCTCCCTTAAGTGAAATGAAGCCTCATTAAACGACAGCCTGAACAAATAGTCAGCTTCATGTTTCACCAACAGTCGCAGTATATTCCACAGCTCCGCCATCTGCAATAAGCGTGGTTAAGAAGAGACAAAATGAAAATGAACCATCACAATGTTGAGACTCAAACAACACACGTTTAGTCTGTGAAACTTCCTTCATCCGTCTGGATTGGAGTATTTACACTGTGCAAAGGAAACATCCAGCAGCAAGTGTTCCTGTTATTCGGAGGTGAGTCATTACTGAGTTCCTGTTGAATCCTTTCTCGTGGTCCCCGGTTCAGTAGAAGCAGGTAATTAAGGCCCGGGCATCATCTGCACCTTTCACTTTTTCATGCTACACGAACCAGGCTGAAAATTACTGGACCGTTTTTCTTTCACATTTCTCCTTTCAATCAGATCTCCTTCTGATGTCTTTGGACATTTACGTTACAAGAAGCCTTCGTTTTGCCAAATGTTTCCTCCTCATACTTGTTGTCCTCTTGTGTTAAGAAATTAAACTAAACATTAAATTAAAAAAAAGAAACTGAGGCATCTTAAAACAGTGTTAAAATAGAAATGTAAAACTTCTTGAATAGCATGTTTCTTTCTTCATGGGCCACTGGAGTGCTAACAAGGGCTCTGCTCTGTTATGGATTGCTGCAACTTTGTACAGATTTGTTTGCGATTAGCGGCTGATCCGAGTGCAGCAGACTGGACTTTAGAAGAAGATGACGTCCTCCTTATTGAGGTCTTCTGTGGCAACCTTGTAAGGTGGTGGCATGCTGAGGCTGTGGGTGAGCCCGTGAGCGTTTACCTGCACATGGGCGTGGGCGTTCGGACTGAGGCCCTGCGGTTGCAGATGGAACTGGAACTGGAGGGAGCCGGTGCTCTGTGAGTGGGGGGGGATGGTGGGAGGAGGCATGGAGGGCTGAGGATGGGACTGTGCAGGAGGCATGGGAGGCTTCTGAAGATTCTGAGGGTGGGAGATGCTGATGGAGGAGGTGGACTGGGTGTCTGGCCCAGCATTGTCTGGAGGACTGAGTTGATCTGTTACAGAAAAACAAGAAAAGCTTAGATAGAACAATGGATTACTCCCAAAAATAGCGTTAAAATGGGCAGACAGATTAATCCATTGTACCGGTTTATTAAAGATGGGCTTACACAGCCTAACTGAAATCTATCACCTGAAATCCTGCCAGTGTTTCTTTGTCAGTGGTGATTGTGAGGGCACAGGATTAAAGTGTTAACATGTCTGTGTCAGTAGGACAGCCTGCCATTAATCACAGTGAGGCATGTGACCATTGATAGGTGTTTACACAGGGTGAGGCTGGGCATAGACATAAGCTTTAGAGAGGACCGCGATCGGGCGGGGTCCGGTTTGCCCAGGTGGAGAATGTGTGTCTCTCGTTTGTGTCTGTGAGAACCAAGTTTAATCATGCAGTTGGCAAAGACAGACGAGAGGAGATTGTGTGTGTGTTTGTCCTGACAGAGCAAAGGAGGAAGTTCGTTTGAGAATAACAAAAAGGTACCTGTGTGATGATGCATGGGAAGAGGCTGAGGAGGGGCTGACAGCGGGAGCTGCTGGTGGGGGCTGATGGAACGCTTGGCCTTGAGGGCGTTGTCATCCCGGGCGGACAGCTTCAGCGGCAGCATCTGCTTCATATCAACTGAGGCTGGGAGGAAGAGGAGGGAGGAGCAGCAGCAGAGGAAGAGGGGGGGGGGGGGGGGGGGGGAAGAAAGACAAAAAAGAGATTCAAACAGACAGAAGGTGATTTAATTGTAAAACAATTAGATTGCATTGGTAAACTAATGCCTAGCCTCTCTCAGGCCACTATTTGATAAATCAGAGGGCTGACCCAATTTAGACAGCTAATGTGATGAATGAGCCACTTAAATCATGCTGATCAGGTCAAGCTCATGTCGGGCACAGATGGCCTGTATATCGACAAAGAGTGAGTAAGAAAAATCATTTTTAATAAGAGAAAATACTGCACTGCATATATCACCTGCAAGAGTAAGAGAGGAGGAAAAACTAAATGCAACACTCAAAAACATTTCGCAAAAGAGTGTATATTTATGATAGTATCTTTTTATGAATCAGAATATTTGGAGACATGTGTGGAACAACGGTGCTTGTTGTGACATGTCCTGTGAAACTCGGTATCTGAGGTGTCATTTCTTACCCGTGCTGTCAGTGCGATGTGAGGCTTTGCCAATCTTGCCTCCTTTCCCTTTGCCGCCGCAGCTGAAGGCGGCCAGCTTGGTGGGGATCTGCTGCTGCACCCCCACCAGTTTGTGCTGCTGGTTGGTGGTGCTGAAGAGATGGAGCGGCACCTCCGTCTTCAGCGGCAGGGTGGAAGAGCTCGCCTCCCGCCGCAACATCACTTCAGGGCGCTCTGGATAGTCGGCTGGTGCGACAGAGAGGCTGGCCCGCACCAGGGGCTTCTGAGGGAGGGGCAGGTCGGAGACACTGGGGAAGGTGTTGAGGCCCGAAGACATGAGGAGCTCCCCGTTCAGGCTGCCAGATAAAGGAGCCACCTGGAAGAGAAGCTGGGAGTTATGTACCGACTAAAGCCTTCTTCAATTGCTGCAAACATCGTCACATAAGACTTCAAAATCAGTATTCCAGTTCAGAAAGAAAAAAAAAAAACTTCTTCCAGAAGACACACATGCATAAACAGAACATTGTCATTACAGAAACACAATCTGTTGAGGAGCAGAGTATTTATGGGCTACAGAGGGAATCAGAAACACATGCAAATGTTTCTGCTGAGCACACAGTTTGGTAAAAGGCTTTTGATGTGTTCCAACAGGCGCGCACACACACACACACACACACACACACACACACACACACGCACGCACGCACGCACGCACACAAAAATGACTCATGACATCAGTGGATAAAAGACACTGACTGCATTGTCCACTTAATTACTAAACTGGGGGGGAAAATGATCTTGCGATGGAGTCAACATTATCGTCCAATCTGCATTCAATGAGTCCAACCAGAAGGGTTCCTGCACATTTGTTGCATAACATGAACTAAAGGAAGCGTCTCTTCACAGTGTCATTATAGTTGGTTGGTTTAAAGCCCTTCGGCAGCATTGTGACATAATGTGCCGCTAAAGGATACTCGTCACACACTTAATCAAAATGTCAACACAAAGGTAACAATCAGTCAACAACATAAAAAGTACTTGTTTGATGTTCAGGGCGATTGCATCCAAAAGACTAATCCTAATGGACTGGAAATCCTCCTTGTCCCCATGGTCTCAAACATAAAGACAGAAGAACTGAGATCTCTAAGAAACAATTCTCTGTTCAAATCTATTATCATATATTATGTCTTATGGTTTGTTTGTGTTAATTGAAGCAACTGCTTGTGCTCCCAATTATTGCCGATGCATTTCAGGTGTCAGTGTGTCATGTGACTGGCTATATAAGCTGATGCACCTGCGCAAAATAAAGTTGTTCTTTTCTCAGAACTCAGATCCAGTCGCTGCATGTCGTTTGTTCTCCCAGATTTGCATGTGTTGAGTCGGTATATCTGGCAGTCAAGCTCTGTTTAACAGTTTGAATCACATATTTTCAAAAATACAAACAGACCAAGTTATTTACATCACACCAATTTTAGCTAAGAGTTATTAGAAGATCAAGAGAAGAAATTATTAGTGTTAATGACCGACAGTAACTTCAGGCCAGTTCCAATCTCAAAGGAGCTTTTTAAAAAGGCCTCTTAAACATGTAAACGTATCTACTAAAAAGACAAAAGGATGAATAATAATACATATTCATTCATTATAAAAAGGAATCAGATATGGATGTTGCATTACAAGTTAAAAAAAAAAAAAAAGCTTTCAAATAAACAGTGCTTAATAGAAAATCACGTGTATATTTAGTATGTTTTATTCGTTAAAGTTACTGTGAGGAACTTTTAACTTGTTATGAAACACTGATGCCTCTCTGTGACCTACACAAGTAAAAACCTGGTTATTTATATACAGTTATTCCTAATGCTCCAGGACAGGGAAGACAATCAGACCACACGTCAGTAAAATGAGGTTTTCTAATTATGTAAACAAACCACCATCACAGAGCTGATGATACAATGGACTGTTATCCAATCTTTTAAAAAAAGGCCAATATCAGTTTTAACTGCAGTGTATTTAACCGTAAGTCTGGCATCAGTCTGTAACTGCTCGGTTTGATATTCAGTGCACATGCTACATGATTGATGATGATGCCAAATACTTCCCGTGGATAGGGGCAACGCATCATGACCGTGTTTGAAAAGGCATGAGAGGCAGACTCATGTGACTGTGTGTGAGGATGCTGTAGCTTCTCCCAGTTGTAACAGCAGAGCATGACAGGACCCGAGACAGAGAGGGGCCCTACACTGGGAAGGTCTCCATACTTCCTTCCATAAAAGCCCACTTTCTTCTTTTCCTCCATCATTTTCACTCACTCAGCACTCACTCATCTTGGCACACAGATGTTGCATTGTTCCCAGAACCAGGCGATCGGCTGTAAGCGGAACAAACAGCAGGTTTCCAGGGCAATAAACTGTGCGGAAGCTACAGAGCACAAAGAGCCCTGACTGACAGCACATAAACAATTAGCACAGGCCGCCTTCCAGGGGCTTCTGTTAATGTCAGCTTTGGACCAGCTAATTATACAGCCAGGTTTCTTTCATCCTGAAAACTGCCCGGATACTCACAATATGTCGCGTTGTTCACAATGTGACAGCGGTGGAAACGTAACGAGCAACAATTCAGCAGATTATACAATGACTCCTTGGACATTAGAGCTGAAGCATTTAGTCAACTGAGCAACCCTTTTAATAATTAAGTAATTTCCCAAAAAGTTTCTCAAGAAAAAAGAAAAATCCAGCTTATTTTGGTCGGACAAAACCAGACATTTGGTGACCTTGGACTCAAGGAAATTGTGATGGGCATTTTTCAAAATGTTTCTACGTTTTATAAATTAAATGATTGATTAAATAGTCTGTCGACTCATCAATAATGAAAGTAATCGTTACCCACATCTCCAGAATTGATGGCCAGAAATGAACAAGATGCACAGAAAAGCGTTACTTATTCTACATGCAACTACTGCTTTCTCTCAGAGAGCAAAACATTTACTGGGGGTTATTTGACAATATTTCAGTTGGAGGACATACGGAATACAGTGTGTGGCAACAGGTGAGCGTCGCTTCAGTGGCAGATGACGTAAAGAGAAAATATCTTCCCTCAAGCTCGTATTCTATCTAGCAGTGTGTGTGGACATGGTAAGGGTGTTGATGTGGAAGAGTTACTCTTCGGGGGCTTTCGAGACCACAGGAACACACTCAACAGCACCGTAAATCATCCTGAGGCCAAACAGAGGAAGAGATAACTCAGTGTAAAAAAAAAAAAAATACAGTTGCAGGTCACAGACTGACCCCTTAAAGTTTCTTGTGAGCTTTGCCGATCTTCCCATGTTTTTAGCAATGTCCTCTGTCATGTTCATGTAGTTATTCACACCAGAGAGCTGTCTAGTTTTACAATGTTCAGCTCGTGAGCAAAAAGCAGGAGAAAGGTGAAGTTGTTAAATTGAGTGCTTTGCCTAAAGGCATCTCTAAAAAGTTGCAATGTTTATTTATTTATATATGTATATATATATATATATATATATATATATATATATATATATATATATATATATATATATATATATATATATATATATATATATATATATGCATTTTCCCATAAAGACCTCCCAACATGCCGGGAACTGAATCTTTGACCTTGTAGTCCTAGTTTCTATTCAGGTTTCCTTCCATCAAAAGAGGTATTTCCATTTACTCTTGGTGTATTGTGCAGGCAACTTTCCTTCTCGACAGAGTCAATCTCTATCGTTGATTATTAACACAGTTCATGACTTTGCATTCACAGGACTAAAGAGCAATCTGACACAAGACTCTGTTGGAGCAGATCCAATAAAAGAATTGTTTTAAAGCCTAAGCCCAATGCGTTCCTTATCAAGGGGCCAAGTGTGATCACATGAGATAACACATGAAAGAGAAGTACTTCTAAAGTCAGGACATGCCGCAACTAGCACCATTCTTGCGCAAACACTTGCTTATGTTCTCTCACACACTCTCTCTCTCACTCACACACACTTTTATGAGGTCTAATCATAGCTCTCCGGGTTTGCTGATGCATCTTAATGTTGGGTGTTGGTGATTAAATGTCTGTTGGTATCAGGCTGGCCTGAAGCCTGGAACAGATCCTGAGGTCACAGCTGATGAAAAAACTGTTTGATGCGGAGGGGGGACCAAAACCTCTTCCAAATCTCCCATAACCGCAGCCAAGACATTCCCATAGCATGGCCCACAGTATAACATGGCAACCCATACATCTGCATGTGTACAAAATACACTACTTAGCTTGTCTAAAACAAACAATGGTGGCATGCTTTAATAGAGTGTTGAGTGCTGATAGGGGCTAGATCTGACCTGCTACAGGTCTTATCTTACAGCCCATATAACAAACAAACCAACCATAAAACAATCTTACTTACTATCAGTTTCATTGAAGGCCTCAGTAATTACCAGGGCCCCTGCATTACTCACCACAGCACATTAAGTCAATTCAGCCAGCGGCTGTGGTTTTCTAGGAGTCACTGTGAAGTGTTCTAGGTACGACTCAGTCAAAAGCCTGCCGTCTGCAGCTAGTGATATGATAAATGCAATAACTCATGTCAGCTGGTTGTGTTTGTGTACGTCTTGAGTTAAGGCATGTCCCCTGAAAGATCGTGTTACCAGGAACTCCTTTGGATGGTTGATGGGCAGCCAGATGTCTGAGGATGTAACGCTACAGTAGATGAATAACAATAAAACAACGGAATGCACAGTTGCCAAAAAAAAATAAAAAAAAAAATAAATAGAAATCACTGTAGCTGCTTTTTTTGGGGGGGGGACAAGACATGACTTGAATGGATGGCATGAGTTCATCTGTCAGTTACTCAGCTTGGTATGCAGGATGAAGAGGCACTGGGCCATCACAGATAACCATCAGGCTTTAACCAGCTAGGAATGTCCGACAGCAGAGAGGGGCTAGTGACATCACTAGTGACCTCACTGGAGACATCTTTATCAGAGCATGTCTATCAGTATATCTCTTCTGGCGATTGGTCCAACTTCTCGGAAAAAAGCAATCCTGTTTGTACAGTTAGTCTGTGCAGAAGCAGGAAAAAAAGAGAAGCAGAAGAACACGCTGACTCATCCAGCTGAAAAGGTTTCGGCTTTCTTAAATTGGAGCATTAGTCAGAGTGTACAAGCCCATCATTGGGTGTGTTTTACATGGCATCTACCTGTTGACACAATCATGTGTGTATGACTCAGTAAGTGGAGCTGTCACCACTAGTCAAGCTCCTCTCCAAATCTACAAGGCTTGTTTCAAAATATTAACCCACCAATTTAATATGACATAAGAAACCAGCCATCGGTTATTAGTGGACACCATACAGGAAACAGCTCCGAGAGGAGGGACCCAGACTCAATCTAGATTTAACAACCGACACTGATGAGAAAATTGTTCACGATTAAGAAGAATTAAGTTTTATGATATGATGATGTCAATTTGTCCTGAAAATAATATCACAATATTGCAGGGTAGTTTTGACAATGAAATCCTGAAAAATATTTTTAAAAAATAATAAAACAAAAAAGAAGTATATCGCCCCCTTTTTGCATTTCTTATATTGGATTTGTATGTTAGTATCTATTAATGTTACAAACTATTATTTTGTTATGTCAGGTCTTTAATTTGCTGTATTCGTTGACAAACTGAAATTGGTTTCATTTATTTTTCCAATGTAAATAACCCCACTCTCTCGTTTTCAAATATATGTTATGAAATATATAAATAAAATAGCTGACTTAAGTATAGCAGAGCTGCCACTGTTAGTCTACATCTCAGTTTGTAAAAAACTTCCCATGCTACAGTTACCCTTTCCTCTCCAATTGAACGCCGATCAACCAAACTGTTGATGTAATACAGGCCTTTGAAAACACTAAAGGCTCATATTAAATATCATTACTGTGGCTCCTTGATGGATCTATTAGCACCGGGCATGAAATTACAGTCAGCGGATCTTTCTCAAAGCTTCTCTCCCATGAAACTCACAAACAATGACCTGCATTGTACGAGCACGGACTAAGATAGCACAGAGGTAAAGAGAGGTGAGGAGAAAGACTGCTCCCTCAGTAGGTGGATTCCTGCATGAGTGGTAAGAGATGTGTTCATTCTCATGTGTGTTTATCATTCAGAGTGCGTGTAGTCATATAATATAGCCCATCAGTGTTTCAGATGCTTGATTACCTACAGGATTTATGCCATGGGGATGTAATGGAAGGGAAAAAAGATGCAAAGAATAAGCAACAGAAAAAAAGGAAACAAAAGAGATGGGAAAGCCCCTTCTTATTGTTTATCCTGTGAGTAATCGTCACCAGCACCATAGCTCCTAGTACCTCACCGTCACCCAGCACCTCTCCTGTATCCTCAATTTCAACTTTCTAAAACACAACTTATAGGTGCAGTAGCATCGTCTTTTATGACCTTCAATTTGGAATCTGGTGTTTTTCAAAAGCATTCATTTTGTTGTGCAATTAAGTCCCGCCAATTCATTGCTTTCTATTGACGTTTTATTGTGTGAAGGTACCTCTGGAATACGCTGTAAAACAAACAAAACAGGGACTACGGTTTTACAAACTGCCAAACCCAAAACTAAGGGGAAAGGGCAATAAGACGAGAGAAAATATATTGAAGTATTAATAAATCACATGGTATCGCAAACAGAATAAATTGGCCAAGTTTGACAGCTACACCTTAATTTATAGTTTCCATGTCTGTGTGGCTGCAAGGATCCACGTGACGCACATTTCGCCATCTGCTGACTGCACGCACCGAGAAACGTGCGTGAACACATCCATACATGCAAACACCTCATTTGGAATAGACAGAACAGTGTCTGCTGTGCACATTCTTGGATTACATCCGCTTCCTTAACTTTTTGACAAATCATTTTGAATAATTTAAACATTAGCTAGTAATAGCTAGCTTGCTAGTCTTGTCTTGTTAGGTGAGACATGTTCTCTAAATATAGGCATACTGTGACATTTCTGTATTCAAGCCATCATCTCTACACCAGGTTTCCCACCTCAATAGTCTTTCTCTTGATCTTCTTCTGGTGTTCCAGACGTTCCTTTTCCTTCTCCACAGCTCTGGTGGACTCTCTCAGCCTCTCCAGGTCCTGCTGGTACGTCTCCCTCTGACTCTCCAGCTCCTTCCTCTCTTCTGCCAGAAGCTCCTGCATCAATAGAACAAGTAATGTTGCAGTTTGTGTGGAATATCAATTTCCAAATACAGCCTGTATTTATTTATTTTTTGCAAAATGTACACATTAACTTCAAAGGAAATGTCAAATATGTTTTAAACTATTGGAAGCCCTTTGTAAACATTTAACTCAGACATTAACTTCAAAGGAAATGTAAAACCTGTTTGAAGTGGAAGCCATTTGTAAACAATACAAACTACAGCGCTATATGAACAGTTTATTCCTTTTTTTAAATTACAAAGGAGAAAATCACACACACAGAACAATGGAACTGTTAATTAAAATATAAAGCAAAGCTGAGAGGTCATACAATTCAGACTTTCACACATATCTTTTTCTAAGATAGCACTTCACCTCCAGCCGTCTGCACTCGTCCTCCCTTTGCCGGAGCCTGGCCTCGGTGGCCTCGACTTGTTGGTGGTGCCTCTCCCTCTCCCTCTCCCAGCGGTGCTGCTCATGCCGGTGCTGAGACTGCAGCTTGTGGAAGCTGGCCAGCTCCTCTCTCTGCAGGGCCAGAGTCCGCTGTTTCTCCTGCTCCAGGAGCACGTTCCCTCTGTGGCGGCCGGGCAGGGCGGCCCGCTCCGTCAACGAGGCCCGCTGCAGCTCGATGTGGCTGTCCTGCTGTGAAACGATGGCCTGAAGTCAGAGACAAGGGGAAAATAACCTAAGTCATGAGGGAACCAAGACAATGTTTCTCCCACAGTGAAACAGAAAATCTCCTTTGAAAGTTATCAAGATTAAGCCAAACTGCAAACACACAATTATGAAACAATATCTCTGCAAACGTTTATATATATATATATATATATATATATATATATATATATATATATATATATATATATATATATATATACACACACACATACATATATATATATATATATATATATATATATATATATATATATATATATATACACACACATTCATATATATATATATATATATATATATATATATATATATATATATATATATACATAAAAAATAAAATAAAAAAATATATTAAAAAAAAAATATATATATATATATATATACATATACATATACACACCACATGTTTCAACTTATTTATTTCACTGTTTATTAACATCATTAACAGTGGAGGGGATAGTATTACCTGCAGACTATAGAGCCTTTGGGAGAGCATCAGCACTCTGTCAAAGAACTAGAATAGAGACACAGGAAAGCCAATTATAACCAAATAACTACCAGAATCACCAAAACAACACAGCATGTATAATGTGCAAACTTCTCATGGGTACATCTTTTCAGTTCAGAAGGCATGGCTATGAATATGTAATCCAGCAGAGTTGCGAAGCACAAGGTGACAGATCAGAGGAGAATGTACCTCAGCCTCGGGGAATGAGTTGGACCAGATGCGGTTCCATCTGGCAGGAGAGCAGCAGCTCTCATCAACCTGAGCAACAACACACAGCAGGTCATACTGAACATCACAAACACCAGGAGTACTGTATACAGTACTACATACAAAACAAACAGAATATAATAGAAAATAGATACTGTAAATTAAACATAAAAAAACATTGGATATTTTCTGTGGTCATATGTATTTTTAAAATGTATTGTAGATTATTTTGTTTTCAAAAGCTATATTTTGTGTTAGGAATTTTGTGTGCGAGGTCATACAGCGCTGTCAGTTATAATTACAACTGATCCTGTGACAGAGTAAAACTGGCTTTGTTGCTCACACACAGCTCATTGACAGCAGCATTACATGTTGTCTGCCTGATCAGTCTCGTTTTGTCAAGGCTTTATCTATTTAGAAACTAACAATAAACATCAGCCGATCGAAACCTCCCAGATGACGTGGTCTGGACACTACTATTTACAGGAAATAACAATGCAACTCATCCCAAGGTGTACCGTTTGTCTGTGTGCGTGTTGAGCGCATACCGTCTGCTCCAGGGTGTGGCTGCCACAGAGGTCTTTGAGCTGAGGGTCAGAGCTGGCTCTCTGGCTTCTATCTCTGTTTCTGGTCTCGCCAGAAAAGTTCTTCTTCACACCGCCATCTGGCACAGACACACACAGAAAAGAGACAGTGGCAAATAATTAAAAATAATTAGTAACAAGTAATTAAACCGAACAGAAACATTGACACTCACAAACATTGCACAGAAACAACACACATGCACATGTAAAACCATACACATATATTAAACCAATAAAACCAATTAAAGGAATGGAATTTGTTTACAATTAATGATTTATTAATGGCATAAAAGCCCTTGAAATACAATTGCAAATCCATTAAATGGTAGACTTGCTCAGTGCATGGAATGTGCTGGACTCACTCTTACTGAGGATGGTGGGGCTGCTGTCATAGCCCCCGAAGGTATCTGCTCGCCTGGGCAGAACCCCAGAACCGCTCCCCTCCTCCAGCCGGGAGGGTGAAGCCTCCTCCCTCACTCCAGACTGCAGCAGGTTCTGGAGGTTCTCCACTGAAGTGGAAGAGATAGCAAATAAAGGTTGAAAAGCTGGACAGGGGGAGATGTTTAAGGGGGAATAGTAGCAAACTCAACAATGCCAATAGCTACCGATTTATTACATAGCTGCAGCGAGCAGTCCATGAATATAAAATTGACAAAACTCCCATTTGTATCTAAAGCAGACATCCATATGATGCAGCACTGTCCTACCCTCAGTGATAGCTCCTTTGAGCAGGGCCTCCCCCTGCTGGAGGTCTGAGGCGTCTCCTCGAAGCAGAAGTCTGGAACGGGAAGCTGCGTCCTCTAGACCTGCCACAGACTCTGCCATGTCGGCAAACAGCTGCAACTTCTCAGTAAGAGCCTGGATGACCACTGCATCCTTCTGGCTCAGCCGTTCTACAATGAGAAACATGAAATGGAATCGGAGAGGAGTCAAATCCTTAAAACAAAGGATAGGGATGCAGGCGGTGTCACATGCTGACTCCTGCACCTATAGAACAGCCCGTATCCTTTACCACAGTAAACTCCGGTGTTTTAAACAGTGTATGCTCTCCTAAATCAGTTTAAATCTATGAGATGAGATTTAGAAAAAGTAAACTTCTAACAATGTTAAAGTTATTTTGATGCATGAGCACCCCCTTGTGGCCAACCACGTCAGCTTTATGATTTCCCTCAGGGTTTCTTTATGCAAGTCATTTCTTACTTGATCTATAGTTACCTTGAAATTCTTTGAACCTGAAAGCTCGGGCCTCTTCCTCCTCACTGAACAGCCTCTCTTCTGTATGAGGACAGCTAAGAGGGGACAGGACCAAAGACAATACAGATGAGGGGACAGAAATAAAACTGAGTACGGTTCCTTCACATGTTCCAAAACATCTTACAACAACATGGACCAAAAATCTCTCACGTTTTGTTCAAAAGAATTTCACAGAATGTAATTAATAGTAACAAACGGTTATATATGTCTACTCTGTAAATGCCGCTACCTCTCAACAGCTTGGCGTATGTGTGTCATCCAAGTGTTTCGGTCCTCCTTGGAGGTGGTGTGGATCTCGTACATCTCTGGCTCATTGGAGGAGGCGCAGATAAGAAACATGGCTTTCTCCTCATGGGCCACTTCCCTGACAATCAGCTTCTGAAGGGAGATCACTGACGGCTTGTTATCCTGAGTGGATAACAATAAGAAAAAGGAAAGGGACAGACGAATGTGTTTTAGGGTTACTGGTACATGTTCAGAGTATCATTGATTACATTCTGCTCCCACTTATTTCTTACTGCACATTACACACATTATTTTTGTCAGATAGTGTCAGCTGAGTAAATGGATAAATCACTCACCACTGCAGCAAATGCATATCTTTGATCCTTCTCTTGTAGCAAGAGCAGCACATCTGATAGAAGCACTGCAAGAATATCTAGAAGGACAACATATTATATGTATGGGTATCTTTCTTTAATGTTAATTCATTCCAAAACGCTTCAAAAAGGACCAGAACATAAATAGATATGAAACATATATACACACACACAAATAAGATTTACACCGCGATAGCAAATCAGAAAGATAAGATTTAGTCTCATCATGCAAGATGATACCTTTGAGCCTGCCAGAAGCAGCTTTCCAGTTGACTGTGCCCTCATGCAGCAAACGCCTCCTGCCCTGCGCCAAGTCCTCCCTGCGAAACACTCGGCCATCTTTGATCTTTCCCAGTGCCTTTGGCTCCATCTTGTTGTGTATGTCTCGGAGCCGAGAGTTCTTCTCATGGAGATTAACCAGCGTGTCAACCTGAACGATGGTGTCTTTAATCAGACCCAGCGCCCGAGTCATATCCTCCTGCTCCTCTGTACCCGCTAGAGAGAGAAAATAAAAATGTTATGGATACAGAAACATGCAACTATAGAGTGTGAAGTTACTCCTCACTAAAAATATGTTTTTACTTTCATCAATAGTAATTTATTAGCAGAAGAAAATGCATGTGAAATACTGGACCTTCAGTGTTGTGCAGAATGCGCTCCACTAGTACTGGGTACTTGGTGATGCGCTGCGTCACCAACAGAATGCACTCAGTCACTCCTAACCTCCGCACAATGGAGAGGTTGTTGATTTTCTGAGAACAAAAAGGGCATTTGATATAACCTTATACACTCAGCTGTAGATGTACTGTGGATTAAAGCCGATATCAAAAACCAGGAGACTAATGTGTCTTACCCGTATGATGTTTTGGAATTTTTTGTTGTTTTGCAGCTGTTCTTTGTAGTAGCCAACAGCCTCCGTGTGGTGACTGCAGAAATCTCCATAACTTTCCTTCATCCTTTCTCCTATCTCACCTGAGAACTGGAGAATAAAGAAAACCGTTATCTCTCTGTATGTTTTTTGCAGTCTGTGTTTGTGTGCAACTCTTTTTTGATGTGGTGTAATGCATGCGAATTCTACGTATCTCCTCCATACCTGTGCAATCAGAATGTCGGCCATTCTGTTGATAGCGTAGTTCCTGTCGTTGGGCGAAACAAGGTTTTCACGCCGCCTCTCTTTGAGACGAGACAGGAAATGTGTGTGAAGCTCGAGGAGGTTTTCCAAACGGGGGAACAGACAGTCTAGCCTGCCAGAGTCCATCTGGAGGTTCTCCTTCAACTCTTGGACGTACACGCGCAGCATTATCTTCAGTGTTCGCACATGGTGCATCTCTGTCTGCATGAGCTCTGTGCAATGACAGGAAGTTACATGTTTATGTTTTGCATATGTAAAACACATACTTGTATAATGCATTGCAATGAGATGGACTGGCTCACAACAGGGGCTTCATGCCATCCAAACCTTTCTTAAATCTAGTTTCATCATATTTTTCCTTGTCATACACCTCGCTAACATGGTTCCTTAACAATAGTCATAAAATGTAAAAAGGGAACTCCACCACATCAAAGCCTGTTAACAGGCAATATTACCACATATGTGAAAAAGTTGTATTTAGCATTGTGTGGCTCCTTAGGGAGCTATGTGAACTCGGATACATTGCCTGAAGTGATGTCACTAAAAACTGAGGTTGGGGAGTTAATAAGCAGTATGCCTACTCTGCTCGAGGCTACAATAGTAGCATAACACACCTGCATCTCGACTGAGCGGTCAGTGTTCGAGTTGCATTGTGGGAATTATAGGCACCAAGTGGAATAAAAGAAGACAATACAATTGCTTTTAAAAGTAAAATGTATGTCAATATATTGTATTTCCCCCTGCCATTGCATTTAGCACTGATGAGCCAGGAGGAAAGTTCACCAAAGCTATCCAATCAACAAGCTACTCCTCAGGTGTGAACGCGACCTAAGGAATCACACTTACCATAAATCACATCCTGTCGCTTCACCATTTCTTTAGAGTGCTTCTTAACAAACTGCTGGTCAACCGCCAAACTCCATGACTCTATCTCCAGGTCCTGGGCATCAGACTCCAGATCAGCCCGCACTGCTGCATAGTGAACATCTGAGAAGAGAGGAGCAGAGGCATCAGAACCTATGACACATTACAGTATAATACAAAAAAGGTTGGCTTCCCATTAGACGGGAAATTGCACAAAGTCGGGGGGGGTCCATGTTTAGATCAGTGTCTTCACGGAAATCATTCAGAGGGGAGAGAAGACGAAGGAGAGAGAGAAACAGCAGCCCTAGAAGAATACATCACTATGGTGACACCAACTCTCGAACTCCCTCAAAACGTTTGATGACTGAAATTAATGGATCTCGTTTCCTCTATAGAACAAGAGTAACTACAGTCTGCATAGCTTTAATTCTCTACATTTTGTAGCATTCATACATGAACAATGATATTCGAGAGATCATTCTCTTATAAAAAGGTCTCAAATTACGAACTGTGAAGCATCCAAGTTTAAGAATTGTTCACTTCTGACGTAATGTCTCGTCTTTTTGTGCTTTGGCGGGCCTGAAAATGATGCATGGAGATAGTGACAAGGCAATATGAACTATATAATCTTATAACAATAACAACATTTATCCTTACTTTCGTTGTTAATACCAACCATTTTAATAATATAAAAGGCCTTTACATACCAAAGTATGGGATCATATCAGCCCAAGTATGAAACTTTTTTTTTTTTTTTTTTAAAGTAGTTCTGCAGTTTCTTCAGCAATATACTGTAAAGCAAATAATAATCCACATGCTCCTCAGTGAGTACTGGGGGTGCAGAAGCTCTTACAACAGGGCCGCTGAGAGAAAAGATGGTGCAGTAGCTCTTTGCACGTAGTCAGCGAGTTAGCCTGTCTTCCTCTCCCACACACTACAACTTAATGAGACAGGGTGAGGTCAACCCTGACTCCACAAAATACACTCCACACACCCTCCTCCCTGAATTTAAGAAGCTTTAACTCTGCAACCGAGTGTGCAATTACAACCGGATGCGGAAAGTGGGACTTTCAAAATCAAAGTTCAATCCCCTCCTCAGTGAGTCAACTCACCTTCAACAATGATGGACTCGGTGGTCGAGGGCGCGAGGGAAATGGCGTCTTCGTTGCAGCGTTTGGAGCGGAGAGCATCCGTCTCATCCATCTCCCCAGGGAGGGATCTGAGGGACGACAACCACAAGTCCAAGGTGGCATACATGCTGATACAGAGACAAACGTAATCCCACTAGCTTGCGGTAGCCTAAGATACATTCAGTAGCTAACATGTACATTTACAGGTCTACAGTGGCAATGACTGATGATGAAATTAACTACAAAAAAGAAACCCGGGCAGCTACGAATCCCTTTCTCCTGCTCTTGTTTACAACTGCCCTATGCCTCTGACTCTCTCCCACGTCTTCCCATCTCGTTACATATTTTGTTAGAGATGCAGCAGGAAAGTAGTCCGGTTCTGAGATCCGTCTAGACTCAGACATAAGGCCGTTATATTATAAAAGACAGCTTGCCTTGATATGTCAACTATAAATACACATCTTACGATAGCACAGAGAAAATAGTATTTCAGCATCAAAGAATCTAAAAATATCCAGCATTAACATACAACAAGTCCTGTAAACATCTACATAATTATAGATTTAAGAGAAATATAGCAACATTTGTTCCAGTGTTTTTTAAACTCCAGGTAAAAAGGAATCCTGTCGATCAGGAGCAATCTATTTTTTTTTTTAAAAGGTAACAGTTACAAAGAAAGAGAGAAATAAAGAATTATTATTATTATGCACAAAACAAAGGCCTCCAGTGGAGGGGTGAATAAGTCCAACTTGCAGGACAGAGATACTCACCCTGAGCTGTTATGGTGACGGAGGCTGTGGCCAAGGCTGGAAGGTGCGGTGAAGCTGGTGGTATGTGTGCTTGTTCCCCACAAACTGATGGTCATGCCTGGGGTGCTATGAAATCCTGAGTGGCCATCCAGGGCATGTGATGAGGCTAGGCCCGAATGCTCCCGCTCTCTGTCTCTGAGCGCTGGGGAGGAAAAACGAGAGACGGATGAAATGAGAAAACGAGAGGATACAGAGGAAGAAGATGCGGAGAAACAAGGTGAGGAGAGAGCGCAGGCGAAGAGGTGACGAAGAGGAGGGCGGCTGTTTGTTTGACTCCTTTAGGAGTCCACCCCAGGATTTTTTTTGCCAAGATCTAGGCAGGAATCGGCCACACTGCATCAACAACATGTTTGGACAGACCCAACGATGGGGTGGAGGAAGAGGAGGATAGTTTAGCAATCCTGAAGCCACCGTGGTTTGGGTAGTCGCTTTGGTAACTGCTAGCTCCATTGTGAATTTCTCAAACTAGGAGGAGTGGCAGAATGAGCTTTGCACACACGCACACACACACACACACACACACACACACACACACACACACACACACACACACACACACACACACACACACACACACACACACACACACTTAATCTAACCTATTATTAAGTACAAGAAACTGATCTGACACTTTAAAAATCATTTGCAAAGATCTGATTTTAGTTTTTGCTTCCTTTAGTTTCTCTTTGAGTATGCAAACTTAACTAAAGTAAATAGCTTTTATTGTCATATTTTTCATTACAGCCATGTAAAGAACAGAATATACAGTGCCTCTGGGGCCATACCGCAAATAAACATACATAAATGTTAAAGAAATAGCAGAAATTGTTTCTATTAGAGTCCGGAGAAGCGGCTGCGCCCTTTAGCGTATATACCACTTTGTATAAATGGTACAAAATTACTAAATATAGCTTGGGTTGAGACAATAATTGAACCAGAGTTAAAGCTCCCGACTTTTGTCAACAATGGCCAATCACCCCCTCTACGCTCAGTGTGGAGGCAGACACACACACACACACACACACACACACACACACACACACATAACACAGAGACCCGGGCCCACACATACAGGAAGAGTAAGAAAGAGGACAAGTCCATCTACAGATGTCATAAGAGTTCATCCGTTTCATCCTCTGCAAACCACCAGAGCGGAATCCTGAATTTTTATTTGACACACATCTTGCTATCCATAAATGTACTTCAATTGATACTGTGGTGAGTGGGATGTACAAGGTGTACATCTGCACATGCACGTTTTGCTTACCAATATTCTGAGATCCCGATGAGCAAGTCCTCTGCGAAGAATCTCTCTGTGTGGAGAAAAGGAAGTAAGAGAGCATTTATTCGTCGGCTCAGTGACAGATTACAAAATGCCCAAAGAGTGCCCACTCCTACTGTACTTTGTTTACAGCAACACGTTTCACATGCTCTTAGCAAGCAAGGCCCATATCAGGCAGTTTCATAAGAATAGACAGAGACCATCTTCAATGGAGTAGTCTTATATTTTTTCTGTCACAATTGTAGTTTACCATTACTGCCTTTGTTCTTCTTACATACTGTCTGTTTTTTAACTTAATCAATGGTGCACAAAAGGTTCAAAGAATATGTACATCAATTTGATAACAAAGTCACTTTGTAAAGCAGTTTAAATTTCTATCCAATTAAATCCAGACATCCCGCACACTTGTGCCAATCAACGGTTGTTAAACAAGGCCAATAAAAAAGGCAAAAATATACTATTTTCATGAGCAATAGGTACCACAGGTTCTTTCGTGAATGTAAACGACAAACGTGCGCGTCTCATTTGCGGTGCGAGCTTGTCAGTCTGTAAAATATGTAATGTTGAGCGCAATTAATCAAAGTCCACAGCAACTTTTCATGGGACTTTTACAACTGCGGCAACAGAGGCTTTGTTTAGTGGCGCAACTCCTAACAATATGCAAAAATTGCCTCACCTGTGGCAGGATTGTAATAAAGGCGATGATGGCCCTTGTTGATAAAAGGACCATAAAAGTAAGACATGAATGATGTCTGCTGTAGGTGATGTCAAGTTAGCTCTCAGAGAGACTCCTGTACTCAGGTGACTGTTTTTCTATGTTCCAGTGTATTGTTTACCTTATTCCTGCTGCTGGTGCACTCACCCAGCAGAGACTTGCAGCTCTTGTGAACGTTCACAGCACAATCTAAAAAAAACAACAACAAAAACACAGCAGGACAGGAACACAGAGTCAGTGTTGGATTAGCTACAGAGTATAAAGTACAGAGACAATAGTGGTGGCTTCTGGATTGAATGTGCATGGGAAAAATAAAACGGTAAACAAAGATTGAATTTTCCAAAACAATCCAACAACTCCAAAAAATAAAAGGCTGTAACTCAAACAAAGCCTGAGGGCATATTTTCCAGCCGCCGCTATCAACTATCACAAAGTCAAGTATTTGTTTTCAGACATGTATTCTTATGAAGTCAAAGAATCCCTTCTGGCTCCATGAGAGTGGTTCAGCGGCAGCAGTAACTCTATGGCTTCTGAGTGTTGACACACTCAAGATAAAAAAAAGTTGCACTGTAGACAGGCCAGGAACTCCCTTTATCTCTTTTTGGCCACTTTTCTCCCTGTATGGAAAACAAAGCTACTGCTGTCGGGTTTCGATGACATGACTGAATGAATCTCTGCCGATTAACACAGATACAAATCAAAGTTGTTTTGGAAAAGCATGCCGCAGAGGCATTAAGTTCTCCAGTCCGTGTTGTACCCAATTACTGGAAAGACAAAACACTTGTAAAACAAAACAATACAATCTTTCAGCCTGACTACATACTGTATAAGGTAAGCAACAGAAGCCTTTCACAAAGGGCCAAGGAAGGCCAAACGAACAAAGTTATCACTATGCAAAGTCTAATCCCAACCCAGCAATGTAAAACCAGGCTGACGTGCACGAGACACACATGGCCTCAATGCAAAACAGACACAGATGCATAGAGGGGAAGAGATACATATACATACTAAAACGAGGGCTGCTTCTCCATTTAGAGGCTGATCAGAGGAAACAGGGTTGGTGAGTTTAACAGCCTGATCTAATGCAGCTTTTAGTGAAAAGCAGACTTCAGCTGACTGCACCAAGCTGGTCACTCAATACAACAACAAAGCCTGAAATTAGAATCAGGAAAGTGATTTCTGTGTGTTTATCTTCTCACTAGTAAGTACGTGCTCAGCCTTCTATAACAGCGAGGGTCTTAATGTCCTCATTTTTCTTGTGGAATGATCAGTAAGCCAAAAGTAAAATCTCAAACTTGATCAGTAGTTATTGTTTATGGCTGGTAATAAAGTGAACATGTTAGTTTTAAAAATCAACAACCCACCCAAAATAAATCCACCCCCTATGTCTCTCTCTCTCTCTAGTCATAAATGAACAACTGCTGGCAGAGCTGGAGGAAAAGAAAACAGAAACTGGCTTTTGAATAATCTTCACTTGCAGTGCTGTATCCCTATTTGAGTCGGGTCCAGCAGAACAGAACTGCTGAATTTGATGAGTGCCAGGCCTGCCCAATGTGCACAGAACTAGGGGAACCAACAAACTCATAAACAGTTATGTAGCCACATTAGAGATCATATTTCCCCTCGCTACAACTAATGTGCTAAAGTCCAGTTTCTCTGACAGCCTTGATCTTTCCGAGAAAATGCACAACAAACCTTCAATGTCAAATGAAGTCTATCAAGTCAGCAGAGTACATCTTAACAAAGCCCAGAAACCGACCGGGACCTTACCGCTGGGAAAAGCATTGCTAAGAACAGGAAAGATAAAAGATAGGTTCAACAAAAAGCGTCACTGCAAAAACATAATTTTAAGTCATCCCTGAGGAACTCACAAGTCAACTCTGTGTGTTTTGTGTCGGTGATTATACTCAAACTGCATTCAAAAGATGTTTTGCTTTGTGGAAGAAAAATCCAAAGATAAGCAAGAACACCGTGTTTTCTGTTTACTGATAGCACAGACCTTATCCCCAATGACTCGCTGCAGCTACAGTACAGACCACCTTGCCATTTGGCAATAGCACATTACCAAACACATTCTACCACAGAAAATAATGAACTACCAGCAAATCAAAGTATGCACAGCTCAGGCCACTTTATACTGTCGAAGTGGGGTAAATCAATAGGGCGACGTCGTGGGTGAGTGTCGACCAGCTCTGTCACTCTTGAGCCGTGTGATATGTCAAAGTCACTCGCTCATGTCAGCAGTACTGTGGTTTGCACCGAGCTCCTCGGGACACTCAGCACCCCCTCCCCCATCAAAACCACAACCACACCCAACATCTGCTGACTGGAAACTAGCCCATCACACAAGAAGCACACGTGTGGTGTACGTTGCACAGTTCAGTGAGTAACTCAATTAACAAGAAATACAAATGAGGCCTCGGGCACATAAGCATTATGCGGACTGATAAGTGAGCAGAACTTCTTCGGCTTGCCCTGGATGGCGATCAAAATAGGCTAACCGATAGAAATAATGGAAATAAATGATCAAAACAAGTTATCACCTATGCTACAATTCTTCCTCTAAAAGAGAGAGTGTGTTGCCTCATGTTATGTATCCAAGAGACTAGAATCAGCAGAATACTGATAGCTACGGGTGGGTTGTTCCAGGGAAACATTAACTCATGCAACAGGATACTTAAAAGTTGTTTCATAATTACTATTAGATGCAAGACAGTGTGAGAGTTGCAAAGACTTGTGGTTACATTCTACTAACTAGGAATTGTGCATACTGATCATTTACAGTACTGACCATTTCCCAAAACGTGTTGTACATTTTTAAATGCTTGAATTGACCCTTTGCTAAGCCCTGCCCCGTTGTTGTTGTTGTTAGCCGCTGGTACGCTACGACGCAAAATGTGATGCACTTGTGATGTGGTGGTCACAGTGTGAACCACCACATCACAAGTGCATCACATTTTGCCAACAGCAGGTTGCTTGTGTAGAAGTGTTGATACGCTGTACTCTGCTAATGTTAGCTCCAAAGGTTTTTGTGTTCACATGTAATGTTTTAGAAAAATATCTCCTGTCAACCTCTCGAGGTAACGAGTATCATTATTACACCTGTTTGACGTTTAGGTTGCAAACAAACGTATCTAAAAGTGTATCTAACATTATCAACTCCCTCAAATATCGTTGTGGAGTAAATGTAGGGTCAGGCTAATAATTGCTGTGGAAATGAAACCATGTAGAAATATCCTGCGACCACAAATGAGGAAAAGAAGTCACAACCACCGCTTTGAAGGCATTACTTTTGTTACACAGCAGCTAACAACTGACACCACCTGCTTCTTGTGTATGTAAGAGGTAACTCTTAATCCAATGCAGACAACAACAAAAAGTAAACTATTGAGGCAAACCCTGAAGTGGCCAGTCTAACCATGACATCATCTCAGAGGGCTGGTGACCCTCTGTGAAGCGAAACATCTCCCCGGGGTCACATTTCTCGCCCAAATAGGAGGGTCACGGTTACCATAAAACACCAGTAGTATACAGATAATACTAGAAGAGAAAGCTACGGAAAAAGTAAATCTATATCAAGTCAAATGCTGTATTCTTCCAAGTGAAAGTCTCACATAGTCCAAGTCCTATTGTCATTTTACACAATAGTACACTTATTTCTCCTTTGCTGATGAAACGTATGTCCATGACCTGACTTAATAAGGTCAATAGAAACTATGAAAAGTATGATGATTATGACAACAATTTGGAGATTAACATCTACCAGGAAGAGACATGGAGGCAGTCAGACTTTAAACCTTGTTAAAAAAGGCAGACACCCAGAGAGCCGGGCGCGCCGCAGGGCAGAGCAGCGATGCGTGGAGAAGTGGTGCGCGAACGGGGTGAGATGGGTGAGACCCAGAGTCAGCGGAGTGGGCTGTTATGCACCGGCGGACCTGCCAAGCACAATTAGCACCATGTGACCCAGAGAGAAAGGCTTAGTCCGAACAGAGAGGCGGAAGAGTAAGAAAAGCAAGACGTAGACGATCGAGAATAACATAATGTATCACAGCGATAATGAATAACACCGAGCCAGTTAACGAGCTGCCACAGCCTGGTCTCTTGAGTCAAGTACAATGGGATGAAAACAAGTTAACTTACAACATAAACTACACGTATTCGACTTCCAACTGTACATGTGGATAATGTTGCACTAAACCCCCTTGATCCCCCCCACCCCGTCGTATTAAAAAGGCAACACCTGAGCAGGCTCGTGCACTTCAACAGCAGAAGTTATGTGAAGCTAACGGAAGCTAGCCCATCACCTGTTGAACTCCGTGCAAAGTCTGCAGCCAGCAAACTTCGAAAAGAGACACATGAAGCCAAACTGAGGGGGGGCGTTGAGCAACAATAACACACGAAGACACACTCAGAGTCCATGCAGTCTGTTGTTATAACTTTGAGCGTATTAAAAGACGACTGCTTCCCCAACTAACCTTGTTTAGTATTTCTAAACAGAAGCGGTTGAAGGCAAGCTAAAGCGGCTAACGTGGCTAACAGTTAGCGAGCTTTACGTTAAACGTAACCGAGATTTAATTCGAGGGCACATTTTTGGGGAATTAAATAGCGAAGACACTTAAGAAGTGAGTTTCCGCCTTTGTTTTAATATACGGACTCAACCCCGACGTAACGCTAAACGTTTAACAAGCGTTAAACTGCGGTTAGCATGTAGCTGCCTAGCTAGCGGCCAGGATGCCCGTAGCGGTCCACTGAGGGAAACAACGGGAGTTCATCCACCTGATCCCGCTGGAGACCATCGCTGACGGAGCTGCATCTTACCGTTCCGACGAGACCCGGGTCCGTCTGAATCAGCTGCGGCCGAAAGGAAATGTCGTCTTTCCGAAAGATAGATAGAATCGTTCGGCCATTTGGGATCAACAGCAACGAGTGTCCCACATTTTTGTTGTGGTTTTGTCCAAGTTTTGTGTCTCTCACTGGGAACAATCTCTGGCGGACAAACGACGCATTCCACAGGCTGAATCCCCACAGTGCTTGGTTCAAATTAAAGGGGCACTCACTTGTTTTCTCACGCGCTGTGCGTGTGCGTGTGTGTGTGTGTACCAACAGCACGTTAAGTGTCAAAATACAGGATTTGTAACTTCCTCACTCAACAGTCATGCTTATGAATGGGGAATTGTCTCTGAGGGAAGGACAGAGAGAGAGACGGGCCTTGATGTGTTATTGAGTTTTCGGATTAATGTCTAAAAAAAGCAGTGCAGTCTGAAGCCATTTGCCTTGTGAAATATTCATTAAAAATAGTGCATTTCTGCATAATAAGTATATTTACATTATGATATATATATATATATATATATATATATATATATATGTGTTAATTATTACTTATTTGGACCTTTACTTGTAATGGATATCATATCGTCAAATAAGGCTGTGCGATATGGTCAAAATCTTCTATCACAATATGGCAAAAATAATCACATCTGAGAATGTTTTGTTAGTATGTGCTTGTTATTCTGAATTTAGACAACATTCGTGTATCACAATATCTCGATATATATGATTTTATCACGATATGATTCCTTTGAAAATGATCTTTTATCATTTTCAATTATCGCCCATCAGCTCTGCTGTTAAAGGACATGTTATTAAGGGATGGTACAAAACTAGTGTGTTAATCTACACAGATAATCTCCATTGCATTTTTACATCGCTGTATTTGCGAATTTCTAAAGTCAAACTGCACTTTAGTACAACCGTATAGATCTATTACCAAATGCTGGAATCAGAATTATGATACACAACAATTCCTTAATGCCCCCATCCATTTAATCACTTCTATTTTAAGGAGATTTTATATTAAAAAAGGTATTACTCCTGGTATTTTAAAGTAATATCACAGTCAGACTCCTGAGTTTTTCATTAGGTATTGCAGGCTTATCAGCTGACCTGCAGGCTGCATATCAGTGGCATCTAAGAGACAGAAACCAAGGAGCCGTGGGGTGTTGAAATGTCCTGTGCAGGTCTACTCCACAAATGGACTCACAAAGCTGTGGTTGATCCAGACAAAGCAACGCAGCACACTAAAGACACAGGAATTGTGAAGAATATTTCAAGCCAGAGCAACACAGTTAGGTCGTGCTGCAGATTCACGTAAACATATGTCAGGCGATGGTGCTAATATATCAGATAACACATCTAAACAAGTGAGCTGTGTTGTGCAAAACTAGAACCCACAATAGGCATGCAAAGTGTGCAGGGAATTATTTCAGACTGTGTTTCTACTTCAGAAGATGAAACGCTGTTTAAAGAGGAACTGAGAGGGAAGACCATCTTATTTACAGCAGAAACGTGCAATCGAAAAAGCCACAGTCAATATGATGAATTGACTTCCCTGGGTTATGACAGAGTGGTGAAGACCAAGTGAAAACTTGCTTTATTATGCAGTATATTTATAATGCTGTAATCTGCCTCATAACAAATATGGCTTTAGTGTATTAAAGGTGCAAAATATGAGATTGGGAGCACGTATGCTTGAGTGCTCCAACAAGTGGGTGAGTGAGCATGCATGCTGTAGCGTGGCTTTAAATAGGAGCGTTTGTGTGAGAGCGGAGCACCTGTGCATGTGTGTCAGGCTGAGAACAAGCGTGGGTGCGTGTACACCTGTGGTTGTGGTGTTACTCACTCATGCACTGCAGGCCATGCTTTCTCTGCAGGGTCTTGCTGCACAGCGAGCAGGTGGCACAGCTGGAGAAGGCGCCTGGCACCAAATAATGCCTATTGCTGCTTCTGCTGCCACACACTTTCTCTTTAGCCTCCTTCTCCTTCCCCCTCTCTTTCTGCTCCTCTTTTTCTCGGTTCTTACCCTGCAGAGGAACAAGAAAAGAAAACACGGGGAGGTTTTTAACATGCAAATTTGTGTGTTCTCTTTGGCACATACTGCATGGCTGGGTATTACATTGCATAACCGTGTCAGAGGCAGGATATATAACAGGGTTTGTGTAAGTGGATTAGTGACTTGTGTGGAAAAGGGAAAGGTTTACACCTCCGGATTTGGTGTTTTTGAATGATAATCAGTGCATATATTCCACTGCAATCCAAAATTGTGCACCATGTTTCTGGGGTGTATGTTTACCTTATCTTTATTGAAGGAGCCAGTCACCCTGTTCCTCAGAGAGCTGAGAGTCCTCTTCACCTTGGTGCCTTTCTCCACCTTCTCTGAACGATCCTCCTCCTCTTCATTCCTTGTCAAGAGCAGAACATCGAATAAGAAAATAAGGAAACACAAACATACAGACATATTCATCTCATACTCCTATTTGATAATCATTCATATTTACAGAATTTAATTCATTTGATCACCTTGAAACTCTTTAAAAAATGTCTTCTAAAAAGCTTTAGTCAAGATAAGACCGTCTGTCTTGTGCAAGTTATAATATGTAGACGCCATAATGGTTTTGTGATTGACAATGTGAAAATCAACACACATGAAAATTAATTATGACAAACTTTCAATATGTGAACGATTTTCCTGAATAGTTACAGTTGCATTGAAAAGAACATCATTGCACACCCAAGAGCAGTCTTCATTGTTCAGACACTTCATGTTTTAAACCTTTTGGTTTTGACCATACTATGTAATAATAAAACAGCTCTATGCAAATACACCAAATATATCAATCAGTTATGTGGACATTTTTATTTTGATCCAAAACTTCTACACTTTAGTGATAAGGTAACAACTATAAGGACGGTACTTACTCATGAGAGAGGAACTCGTACCAAGTGACGTTTCCTGACACTTTGCTGTCTGATCTGTGGTTCCTCTCCTTCGCTCTGCGGAGGACAGTGAGAAGGTTTTATTGAGAGACACTCAGTTTCAATGGCAGCTGGCCCCAATATTACCATAAATAACCATAAGAGACGTTAAAAGCAGTTCAAGTGAATGGACAATCTGAGAGTATAACATGCTGTAGCCAGCAGTGCACTTTTAACTGATGTGTTTCACCATTTTGTGAACTAAAAAAATCAAAAACTCTTGTGTTCCACAAACTTTCAAAAGATGATGGAATACTGTGACAGGGCCCAAACAGGCACATGCAAACACACTGCCCGAAACAAGCATGCACACACACACACACACACACACACACACACACACACGGTGCAGTGCTCCCCTGGGACACAATCTGGCTCTGCTGCTGCTCTGAATACTGGACGAGCCTTTGAGCGAGCAGACCTCCCTCTCCTGTTTACTTACCCATGGTACAGCTTTAGCTCCTGCAGAACTTTCTGTACCATCAGCCTAAGACAAACAAGACACTGAGGTTGAGTGGGGGCTGGAGAGGAGAGGAGAGGAGAGGAGAGGAGAGGAGAGGAGAGGAGAGGAGAGGAGAGGAGAGGAGAGGAGAGGAGAGGAGAGGAGAGGAGAGACTGCTGGGAGCTAGGTGTCAAACTGTGATTTAGGGAAGAAACCGCCCTTGTCTGCTGCGTCCACACAATTGCCAGAGCGCACATACACTACACACACACACACACACACACACATCAATGCTAAGGGGCCATCTAAGGAGCTGGGCAAGAGGACTGTGGGAGGAGGAGGTTGCAGACATATGACATGGAGCAGAAATGTCAGGAGGGAATTGGGAGCCCCCACCCCCTATGTGGGAGTACCAGACTATAACAATTTACAACTACAGGACAGTACGTGAACTATTGCACTGAACCATTCAAAAGCTATAGGTATAATTTACAGGACACAAGTGATCATAAGTTGCCTCCTGTGGATCAAACCACAGAAGTATCTTTTTTTCTCTTTCTTTCAAGCGTCATTAAACCTGAGCTGCCAATCAGTCTGAGGCATCTTCTGGAAATGAAATCAATATTCCCCCACATATTGCGAGTCATAAAGTGGTGTGTAGCCTAACTTAAGCTGGAGATGCAATTGGTGTTCAGGCTTACATATGGCTGTGTCCGTCAGTAGAATGTAAGTTTTCTTCAGGGTCAAACTCCTCTGCTGCAGAAGAGAAAGAGGAAAAGGTCAAATACGATGAAAACGGCCACCTGCTGAGTGCAAAACACAGCAACTAACATGTACTCTACATGCACAAAAACTCTGCCCCACCTCCTGCTGCCCTCGCGGCCTGTTTGGATGTCTGCACAACACGAGAAATGTGCGCAGCACGGGAACATTCATCTGTGGCGAGGATCTCTGAGCGGGAGTACAGATGCCTGCCAGGCACACCACCGGCCTGAAAGCACTGACGGGTAAACACGCACGTACATTCAAGCACATTTGATCTGTTTTACCTCCACCCCCGAATATATACAGCTGAAACACTGATCATGATAACTTTTACCTCCAGCGGCCTTTTGGCAATTTATGTTGCAACACTTGTTTTAGTTATTCTCATAATTGTGCACATATCACAACGACTCTGCCCTTTGTTACTTAGTGTTAGATATCCAAGCTGTGGTGAACCATCAAACCATCAACCTTATTCCGTTAAAGGACACATCTGGAGAGTTTTCTTATTGTCCGCAAATTGCATGAAAGAACAACAACTATGATTTTATCTTTATCAACTGTAGCAAAAGTCTGAAATATATATATATATATATATATATATATATATATATATATATATATATATATATATATAGCACTCATCAATCAGCCAAACGGTTGCACTGGGTGACATATCTCGTCCTTATCATGAACACACACACACTCACTCACTGTAGTTTATTTTGAGTCAATCCCACATACACTGTCCCATTGCTGTAAATAATCACCAGAGCAATACATGTGTATTAACAACTGAACAATATCCTATCTGAGCAAAATTTGCAGAAAAATAAAGGAAATTACTTTTACCTTTTTATAAAAGTATATGTTTTTCATTTTTATTTGTGACCTGTATTTAAGGATTTATCAGTCTTCAGTGGAAACTAATGGGTATGGAGCTTCCGTTTTGGTCTTGAAGTAAGATTTGTTGACAATAATGTGAATAATGTGTCGCCATTGCTTTATTACCATGCTGGTGACTCTGGCTCTTGGACAGGGGGCCCTCGGCCTGGAGCCGTCTGTCTTCTCTCCAGGACATGCTGTGCAGCTGGAGGTCTGCGGCTGGCTGGACTGGAAGACACTTTCATCATCCTCTCTCTCTCCATCGCTGTCCATGGCCATGGTATCCAGACTCAGTCTGACAGCACAGCAACGAACACACACACACAGCAGAGGGCTTAGTGAAAAGTATCAATTAACCAGACAAAACATTTGAGCGAGACGCTCTCGGACCTGAGTGTATTTTTGTGTTGTTTTCTGGTTTTGCTTTCATTAAGCATTTTTGGTGCACCGGTTATATTCTTACCCAAAAGTAGCCATGACTGCATTATTTTAGAGGCTGTGAAAGAACAAGCACTTAAACCCCCAGAAACACTGAGCTCAGCTGAAACATATGACGCACTTTAGATCTGGTTAGGTAGGTTTAGATTTAGGTTTGGGTGGAGTTGTATTTATCCTTATGAGATTGTTCTCTACAATTCTCTCCGTCCTTTACAACCATCTGTCATCTTACCTCCTCCCCAGGTGGATGGGGGACACAGGGACACCCCAGCTGTGCCTCCGAGACGTTGACATGGATCTGACCAGAATAGGAAAGCTGTCCAGGTCTGGCTCTCCGTCTGACTCCATAGCTGGTTGCTCCTTTACTTCTTCTGATTCTGTTTTTCCTTTTGCTGTTTCCATTGATCCCAACAGTCCATTCAGATTAATTGTCAAGCTGAGCCCTACAGCCTGGCCTGAGGAATCTCCGCTGTCAATGATGCAACCTGGCAATAACTTTGTATTAAGCTGCGTGACCACAAAGTTTTGATGAAGTCCCTCTGCAGGGTGTATATAGAAGGGGGAAGAGGATAGTGCATTGACATGAGCGGAGTGTGTGCTCAAAGAAGTCTGCACCGGTTGGTTGATGGCAGGACTGTCCGAGTTTAGGGGCACATGGAGGCCAACAGTTCGGGTTTTGCTCTCTGGGACTGTGGTTACTGTGGATGCAGTCAACTGTGCAGCCGGTATCCCTCCTTCTAGGTCTTTAAAGTACTCTGAGTCTCTGAGGGAAGAGCTGAGGCCCAGCAGGTTCTCCAGACTGCTGCTCACGTCCGCACAGGGGCAGTCATAGTCGCTGACTACTGAACACACATCCTGCAAGTCAGAAAAGTGTAGGATTCATAAGCAGAGGAGAGAGAAAAGAAAGGAGATAAAGGCTTTCTGAACATCTGCTCCAATCCAAAAGTCAAGTAACTCAAGTACGTCGTTTGCCATGCTAGCAGCTCTGTGAGGCTGTATTTCTGTAAACGTTTTTACTCACAATGACAATGCTAACGTTGCTAATCTTTGACAGGTATTATGATTACCACATTTGATTTTAATTAAGCATGCTAGCATTTGATCATTTGCTATAAACTAAAAGTACAGCTGAGGTTGATGGGAATGTCAGTTCTGGACAAAATCTAAGAAAATTGAAATGAATGAAATTTGAAATTTTTATTTAAAGTAAAAGGATCAAAATTATTGCGACGCATTGCATAGGGAGACGAATGTCTGAAACGAATATCTGAAACAAATGTTGCGGCAATCCACCCAATAGTTTTCAAAAAATAATGTAACCTCATGGTGGTGCAGAATGACAAGTCAGGGTATCCCACCAAAGTCATGAGGATTTATCGTCTGGGAACCATGAATGTGTGTACCAAATTTGTATCCGTCCATTAAATATTGAGATATTTTAATCTGACAGAATTTGCTATGCAGCTGAAGATGAAATGGAAGCCAAATTGAAAATGAACATGATCCAGATCAAGATTAAAGAGCTTTACCTGGTCTTTATTGATGCTACCAAAGAAGACATCCTCAGTGACAGAGGCAGGGGATAGTGAGGAGGAGGAGGAGGAGGATCCCGTCCTGCTGGGAGCCTGAGGCTGGACGCTGAGCTGGGCACTGGGACTACATGGCTTGCACTCCGAAGCTGAAAGATAATGGACGTGAGGTTTGTGAGTTATCAACATTTCCCGAATGACTTCAACAGTACCATGAGGAGAAAAGGAACACAAAGAAAGGCAGACGTGGCGGATTTCAGCAGCCGCGCCAACACCTGAGTAATCAACTTCAGCGATGGAGGAAAAGCTCCGTTACAGCCCCGTCCTCACACCAAAAGCTCCTTTACGTTTCCATTTCAGAAACAGATTCCTTCACATGATGCCACAAACCACTGCCATCCCTGCAAACTGCATGACGAGCCAGCTGTAGTCTCCATCTCAGTGGTGGAGAGCTGGAGATTATTCTCTTACTGAGCTTTCAGCAGCCCGCTTGCCTGTGGTAAATAATGCTATATATAAACATGCTATATGAAGGAACTGTACAGCATGGTGCTTCGTGCCAGATATTTGAGGTTAAAAGTGCTGATAAAACATTTTCTTACTTTTCACTTTTCAAAAAAAAAGGTATCAGTGTCTCGTGGTGTCTGTTGAGGCGTCTGAGTAAGTCCTGTTCACTGTGAGGGTTTCAGCCACAGCATGCCCATCTGAGGAGGGGAGCGCCGCTACAACAAGTTACATAAGCCTCATTTCATAAGTGCTCCTGTGAACCCGAGCTTTACCGAAGCCAGCCTGGCTCCGCAGGCACGGGCTTAATTCTCCTTGAATAGATTTTGCCCTGTTTCTGTACCCCTGCGGAGGTTGCTTTTCTGATTTATGCTGATCAGTGTGAACGGGTATACTGCTGTCGCTAATGTCAGGTCACGTCTGTGATTTCAGGAATGAAGGAATGGTGAAAGAAATGCTGCACTGCCTCTCTGGACTATATAATACAGAAACAGAAACATGCTTGTAGCACATATTATGCTGTGAAGCACAACATCAATAGAAAAGAAGCTTTGAAATATGCCACTGAGGGAATCTAATAATAATAATAATAATACATTTGTTTTATAAGGCGCCTTTCAAGGCACTCAAGGTCGCCGTACAACATATTTAAAAATCTGACACAATTTAAAAAACAGCACAGTTAAAAGCAGAACAGTTTGCAGCAGAGCAACCCAGAGGGGAACACGTCAGGCATAGGCCTGCCTGAAAAGGTGGGTTTTGAGGTGGGTTTTGAATAAAATGATAGAGTCAATGTTTCTGATGTCAGGGGGGAGGGAGTTCCAGAGGCGAGGGGCAGAGCGGCTGAAGGCTCTTGACCCCATGGTGGACAGACGAGCTGGGGGGACAGTCAGGTTGATGGAGGAGGCAGACCTGAGAGACCGGGTGGGGGTGTTGATTTGGAGGAGGTGAGACAGATATGGAGGGGCGAGGTTGTGGATGGCCTTGAATGCATGGAGGAGGATCATAAAGTCAATGCGGTGTTTGATGGGGAGCCAGTGGAGTTGTCGTAGAACAGGGGTGATGTGAGAGATGGAAGGGGTCTTGGTGATGATGCGGGCAGCAGCGTTCTGGACCAGTTGGAGTTTATGGAGGAGTTTGTGGGGGAGACCAAAGAGGAGGGAATTACAATAATCCAAGCGGGAGGTGACAAGAGAGTGGACCAGGATTGCGGCGCTGTTGGGTGTGAGTGAAGGGAGTGAAGTGAAGTGAATCTAATTCTATTTTAAATTTGATTAAGCTTTAAAAACATTCAAACAAAAATATATGATATAATCCATTGCGTAATCTACATTCCATTGAATTATGGGCATACATATCCTGTATGCTCAGGTGGCTGCCACTAAAATCAATGGACGTTGTCACACATGTGAACAATGTGAAAAGCTCATCTCTTTTTAAGACTCTAAATGCAACATTGTGGCTTTTCTTGCAGATCATTCTAATCATATTTAGAGTCTGTGTGATTGAAGATTGTTTTGTGTGGCTCGATCCTCGACTTTTTGTTGTGCAGTGAGATCAAAAGCAGACAGGCCCCCACTCTGAGTCCTGCACCGTGTCCTGCAATAAACCAGCAGCATCCACATAAACACACAGGCAGACACACCGTAGATCTATTTTCTATATTACTAAATCACCCCCCGAGGCTGCGGGGATGGCAGTGTCCCCGCTGGAGGAGGATTTTATTCTGCGTCCAAATCCCACTTGTGTTAAGTGTAAACTCAGACACTCGGGACAGACGCTGCTGCGGCTGCTTGATGTTGTCCAGCGGTGCTACAGCAGCCTTTTATGGTTGGCCTTGCATATCTGCTTATGCATCACACAAGGACGAAACATCCGCGTGTGTCGCTGTGTGTGTGCGTGTCTGCTCAGGTGTGTGTGTGTGTGTGTGTGTGTGTCTCCATAAACATTTTGGCATTGTCAGTCAGCTGTTTTCCCCACAGTTTGGCTCTACATAACAAAGGGTGGTCTGCTACTACAACTAATGACTATTATCAACTAATACATTATTTAATTACATTCACACACTGCCACTTAATATCTAATTAATCTCCTAATTCATGTTCTTTGTATTACTTTGATTCTCTTTTTAATATTGTTCCTCTTTTGTCTGCATTGTGATTCTACAACTGTAGCTTCTGTCTATACTCCATTGAAGAGTTTTCTTTTCAAATCAAAGTTAAAGAGGGAGGGTGTCATATGCTGAATAGATTGTTCCGGACAAAGTTTTGATTTTGGGCTATATAAGTAAAATTTACTTGACAAATACTTAATTACAATAAATCCGCTATTTTACTGAATTTATGTCACTTAATAAGTTGTTTTTTTCTGTTCAGAGCAAAAACTAAAACTATGTTTGTGAGAATTGTACTTAGGAATTAGGAATACTTCATTAATTATTCAAACTGAAGGAGAACAGTGATTCCAACAAAGTAAACACAATTTTAAATCTATAAAAAATACTTTAGATCCCAAGAATACCCATTTTCATCATGTGTGCCTCGACCCTGTTTGTGTTTGATGAGCTCTGTGAAACAGAAGACATTAAAGCAAATGTGAGGAAGAAGGAAATGAGGGCACGTGTTCACCACAGAGCGTACTGTACATACGTTTGAAAAGCTACATGACCATCACAAGAGGAACTCTGGCATCATCTGACACAGTCAGTTGATTATTTGCAATTGACACGATGAGTTTATGACTTTGTCAACAGATGAGTTTTCAACACAGACAAAAAATACCTTTTTATGTTGACTTCATTCTGATCACACACACACACACACACATACACACACACACACACACACACACACACACACACACACACACACACACACAGAGCCCATCATTCACCCAGCTACAAAAAAAACATATGACAATAAAAGCCTTACATGTAACTCTTCTAACATAAATATATTGTTCAACGCTTCAAATAAAGTGTTTGTATTCAGAACCTGGATGATTCAGTGTGTGTGTGTGTGTGTGTGTGTGTGTGTGTGTGTGTGTGTGTGTGTATGTGTGTGTGTCAGATGTGATGTGCTGTTGAACACAGAGCACATAGGCTGTTAGATCTGAGGTCGAAGCGCACATCAAAACAACTGTCATCTCACAGATCCTCTTTGATCAGAAAATCGTCCGACTACTGTTTCAAAGCGTCGAGCTACACACACACACACACCACGGCTGAAGCAAAATTGAAGCATCCTACACAGCTTCTTTATGTCTTAAAACAAAAAGTCATATTCCTCTGAAGATAACAGCATGGGAACAGAGCGTGTGAAATAATTCAAGCGCTGCGTGTTACAGAGAAGGATGAACAGGAAAAGATGAGCTGTTGCGTGAGTTGGGGGGAATAAAACTCAATTTTTCAGTCTACGTGAGCGTTTGGGATTTCTTTTCTCAATGGATTTAGTTGGAAAACTGTAAAATCACACCAAACATCTTTTTTTGTTGTAAACGTCATTTCTGCTGTTGAGTCAACATTTACGGTATCAGGATCGCCACATCACATTATCTCATAGCAATGATCGAACAAGCAAAGGTTTCTTCTCAAGCGTCACTGCACGGTTCTCTCATCTTGTACAACGCAGGGGTAGAAATGACTCATGGAACTTTGCAACAAAACTCCTCTGATACACAGCATCCGTCACTCACCACAAGCCCCAGTCAGGTACAAATGGTAAACAGCAGCTAACACATCCTCTTAACTTAAGGTCACTACCAGTCCACGACCTCTACTGGAGGATGACCCCCTCTTCTCTCTGCCCAGTTGTACGCACTTAGTGTTCCCTCGGTTCTGTCAAACAAACCCCAAAAACGCCTGGAGTGCAACCACGTAAAAAACCAGTACCTCTTTTGAAGGACCATCTCTTCATCCAGAGTTTGGAGAAGGAGGGCCAGGAGTGGTTAAGAGAAGAGTCCGCCATTCGAGCAGCGAGCGCAGTGGGGAGGCCAGCTGGAACTGGAGCTCTCTCACACTGGAGCTCTGGCACCCAGCGAGAGGAAGAGAGAGAGAGCGGGAGGGGAGAGGAGGGACGAGGGGAGGGGAGAAAGAGAGAGAGCAAAGCAAGGAATAGGGGACCTCTGGTTGGGGATTACCTCTCCAAAGACTCGAGTGGAGACAGGAAAAGAAGAGGAAAGCCAAAAGAAAAAAAGGAGGCGTGAAAGTGTTGCTTTGGATATGTTGAATTGCTATCATTCTTTATGATACAGTGTCAGAGACTCTAAGAAAGGTTTCAAGCTTTTGTTTTTTATTAATAAACTCAACTCATACAGGTTGTAAACACCCGTGTATTTCCTAGTTTCGGATAAAAAGTCAAGGCAGATCTTCACTGAGATTTTTCAAGAAATATTGCTGGTTGTAAAGAGAACAAGGAGGAAGTCAGAAATGTGTGTTTGGGGTGAGTGAGCAGAGGGATAGTAAAAGGAGGAGATGTGTATTTTAATCGTCTAAGATTTCAGTCAACACTCAACACTCAGAAATCAGTTTTTTTTTACTGTTCCAGGCCACTTTAAAGTTATTATTGTTTTAGGGAAATAGGGCAGAAACAGAAAAAGAGAAGGAAATATACGCAATGAAAGTATAGAGCAATGATACATACATGCAGCTTTTTTTTTTTTTCTTAGTCTGAGTCACAGTGGAACAAATCATATTTTCTGGGTAAAAAGTAAAGCCAGAAAGGTCTTTCAAAAAAGCAAAAATAAACTGTGAAGAGGAACGATCAGCATACAGGAGAGAGAGGAGAGTATCTCTCACGACACAGAGCCGTACTTACACTTGCGCAAGTGTAAGTACGGATGACTGTCAAGTTCAGCTCACTGCACATCAAGTGGAAAAGTCGTCTTACTTTCCCACAGACGGAGGAGGCAGAACAAAACACTGGCACAGAGAAGTAGAAATGTAGTAAAACACAACTCTACTGCAGTGAAGCACTTCACATTTCAGACGATGCACCGACAAAAGGAAAGTAAGGAACTGGGCCCTCGTTGGCAGAGCTCTGTTTGAAACTTTAAAACTCAGAAAAAGCAAAATAAACTCTACTTACGCGTGATGGTGGGTAACAGATGGCGGCATGTGAGTCCTCTCTGTTCACCGAAACAAGGTAGAGGAGAGAAGACAAGATGGTTTTCCGTTCCTCGGGTCTGACGGTGTTCTGTGTGAACGTCGGGCTCGCCCCTCACACTGACACAGAGAGCCAGCAGCCAGCTACAGGATCTCACCCCTGCTTCCTCTTTTTTCTCATTCTCTGCAGCTGAAAACATATAAAACACACGTACAGTTTCACACACATTGCTGTCGCCTTGTTGTGGCAGCTCACGTCACAACTCGCCGGTTGTGAAGTCTTGTGTTGGCGATGAGGGACCTACTGAAGATTAACTTTTGCTCTGACCGCACGGACTCTCAAAACACATTTGGTTGTGACGGATAGATTAAGCCAAACTAAAACTAAAGGCGATGCATTCGTGATTCAGTGCACACGCGTCCTCCCATCGAGGAGTTGCAGCGTTATCTCATGACTTTCATTAGTCCGATCTCTATTCTTGCGTTGTGCATGTTCATGATTTGCAGCCCTGAGAAACTGGGTTAGGAGGAACTAGCTGTGTTCGTAGTGGTTTCAGTCCGCGCATTGCATCACCAAACCGCGCCTCGATGAGCTTTAATTGTGTGAGCTTTTACTCTGAGGCCTCAGGCTGTGAATGGACATGGAGGCTCACATGAAGTAGCTGTCCCCTGCAACACAATGCACAAGCAGTGAGGAGAGTACGTCCCTCACAATGCATGAACAGAAAGCGTTAACACGGCGTGTGAACGAATCATAGAGCAGCAGTGCGGTTAGATTGTCAGACATGATGCAATAAATGTATGTTATGATATCCAAATGTTGCATTGTGATTAAAACAGGAAAAAAGTGTGAGGTTCATGTATCGATTTCATTCTTTCCTTTGCGATTGCATTGTAAGGGAAGAGAATCAAAAGGGCAGGGAGCGGTGTTAAATGGGGAAATGTTGGCAAAGGAGTGTCAGGACACCCTTGAGCAAGGCACTTACATTGTGTGATATGATCGTTACAGCAGCCAGCAGCAAGAGGTTAAAAGCAAAAAGCAGGAAAATAATATGAATAACAAACAAACGCAAAGCTTGATCACTGTGGAGACAACTATTTTATACACTGTTAGGTAGTTATAAGCAATACATACTATTTATGAAGTCATCTTATACATAAAATGGCATGTTTGTAGAATATATAATATAACCAGTAGCTATCAAACAAATGTAGTGGAGTAAAAGTATAAAGGCAAATGGAAATACTAAGTACCTCAAAATTGTACACAGAACTTCCAACTTTCTTTACTTACAGTAAAGTGATAATTAGTTGGTCGTATATATTTCTTACGGTGTACATTTTCTGCCTGCCTCAGTCCATAGGTAAAAAGCACAAGACGACAAATATTCTCCAATAATTTTATTCATAATTTTAATATAAACAGTTAATTGTTGAATAATTTACACACAGCAAGATTTTTATTTTCATATCATTGCAACATTTTCTGTACATGTCACTACTTGGCTCTCCTTTGAAAACATAGAAAAAATAAATTGTCAAGCGTTCATTTAGTCATGGCACATTTTTGATCCTGTACAATATGCATGTATTTCTGTCTGTATGTGTGTGTGTTCAATATGTTGATATCTGTGATACATAAAGATAATGGCACATTTGGATCCAGTGTGAGGGATGAAGCAATATCTGTGGGTTGCGGGTTTGGGTTTTTTTGGACTGTACATACACACATATTCCTGCTGTCTGCATACGCACCGATGTCTCAACATAATGTATACACAACATATCCCAAAATTAATACATCAGCATATTCATCGGCAATAAATGACATTGATAAAGAGGTATCCTGCAAGACTACACACAGCATTCTGGGGACCACCTATGTGCACTGAGGAGAGAAAGACTTGAAGGACAGAGGAGAGGAGCGGGAGGAGCAGCGATCAAAGACAAAGAAAGCCGTGGTAAAGACTTCAACAGAGGACAACACGGACATTAATCCATTGATTTAAACAACGCACAGCACAGGAAACAGGATAGAGATAAATATAAGGTATTGGTGTATAAACTGGAGCAGACCACTGGACCGACAGATGACTCCTAAAACTAAAGAAGAAGCTGATTTTCCTCAGATTTGTCACCACAGCGGCAACGCCCCCCCCCACTGTCGACCTTTAAACAACAGCGGATCTCTCCCTGATCAATAACACAAATATGAACAGTTCATCACAACACTACTGTCAGACAGTATATTCATTCATAGCTGAAGGTGTTTCACCTTTATGCTGAAAAGTTGGATATTTTGGGAAATACGTGTGTTCCCTTACAGAAAGGCCACTGCTAGTTAGCTGGTTAGCTTAGCATAGCACAGTGGGGACACAGCTAGCCTGACTCGGGTAAACTCACTCATTAACACATGATGTCTCGTTTGTTAATTCGGAAAAGGAATATCGTTTAAAATTGTCATTTTTAGGATGGTTTGCGGTTTAAGGAAAAGTTTCTTTTGTCGGGTAATTCACAAAACAATTGAAATTGACGTTTTTACAATTCAGTGTTTGTACAAAATAAAAGAAAGCTTTTGTTACTGTTGGACAAATTTCCTATTTCCCAAAATAGTATTCCTTTAACACCTCCAGCTTTACAGTCTAAACTTAACGACGTGTGGTTGTTTGAACCATCAGTTTCCTTTTTTTTTTCTCTCCTTTTCTCTTATTTTTTTTTTGTTTATTAGCTTATTCAGGATATTATCACTCATGTTTCCTCTTCTTCAAAAGGATGTGCAGTGGTCTTTTCCAGTTTTTCACATACAAAAAAAAACAAAAAAAATAACACATTAGCAAACTAAACACACATTTTGTCAGAAACAATTTCATACAACAACATTTGTGATAGGTGACATATTTGTGACACAAGAAAGGCTTTATGGGTGACATGCTACTGTGGCTGGGCGGTTGAAATGCATGACAACATTCAGAACATGCATCGGATTAAAAGCCGGGTTCATTGCGAATGGTTTGAGGCCACGTGCTGCGTATGTGTGGTTACACAGGGGAAAGCCCTCGGACTGGAGTTGTGCTGCTCCTGTTAAATACATCGACAGACTGGACTCTGCTGTTCTGTGTCATGAAAACAAAAACAAAAATCTTTTGAAATTTAGAAAAAAAAGTAATATACACATTGATAACCATGTTAAATTCATAATGTACAAGAGTAGTAAAAGTTTGCAGTCAGAAAAAAGTAATTGTATTTGCCCTCCATACTTTGGCAAAAAAAAAAGAAAATTAGAAATCAACATCTCTAAAATGTAATACTTTTTTCTTTGCTTTAAAACAAAACGATAATACATACAATGCTTTGTTCTCACCCTGCGCTGTGTTATTATTATGCTCTGTACCAACCGCTTTTTGGGATCAGAGTTCAACAAAACAAACCTAAACTTCCCTAAAAATCAAGTACTTTCGTTTTTAGGGGGGGGGCAAGGAGATTTGATGCTATTTAAATTTGAGAGCTTATTAATCTGTTCTTTACAACAAATTGCATTCAAAATGGAAATCTCCAAATTGTAATGCAATCACTTGTTGCTAATCATTGTTGTTTGCCTGTTGTTTGGGGCCTTGCTGTCAAAACAGAATGATCAGTAAGCATCAAATTATCCGATATAGACGATTATTTTAGAGACACAAGGTCAACTGTCATAAAATCCAAATTACAGCATTTTCCCACTCAGCAGTGAGAATGTTGTTTTTTCTGCCATTACAACTAAAGAACACAGAATGCATACACACATTATTCCTGTGTTTTTATTTCTTGTTTGGGCCGTTAGTCTGAGCAAGGCACTCTGGGTCGGGGGCCCTGTTTGCTTTGCCACCCCCTGACCTGCAATGCTCCCATCCAACCGCTGGAGGGCAGTCTAAACCGCATCACAACAGAGAGAGGAGGATTCCTAACCATCTGCAAACGGGGCAGAAGGTTTACAGATTTATGAAAAGGGTGTTTGGGTTTTTGTTGTTGAAAACTTGTCCTTGAAGTTATCATCTCCATTTTTTATTTTTGCAAGGATGTTGTGAAGTTGCACTTCAGAGTAGATAAAAGGTAGGTAGGTCGCTCTTCTTCCTCCTCGTCCTCTTTATCCTCCAACCACAAAGCATCAAGCCGCCTGAGACCAGGCCCCTGAGACGAAAAGTTACAATCTAGATTTCATGTCTGTTAATAGTTCTTATGGCACACAGGATTGTCCCAGTCCAGCTCTTTTTTCTTTGCAAAAGGGGGGGGGCGGGGGGGGGGGGCGTCCTCCTCGTTAAAACTTTTTGTCAGTGTCCTGATCAGCCAAAACAGACCCAATCAATCCACGTCATTGACAGGAAATAAAGGTTATCTCTTGATATTCACAGTAGAAAAAATATACATACAAAACAAAAATCAGCACAGAGAAACAGACAAATAAACCGACCACGACTGGAGGAGATGTGAGATTTGAACGCAAACCGTTTTGACCACAAAGAGACAGATTGACAGACTGAGGAAGAAGAGTAGGGCTTTGTACCAGACAACCGGGCATAGATGTGATTTAAAAAAGCCAGGGTCCAGGGCTGAGCTTGGGTGATCACAGATATGCATTCAGAGCCAAGATATTCAGGTTAATGTCACATCCCCAGAAACCAGTACAGCCACTACTGCATACAGTCCAGAGGATTGGTGAATGCGGAAAAGGCAAATATACACAATAAAGCTACACAGCTTCTTCCAGCGCCCGGGTAAGCCTCATCTGAGTAACCTGTAGCAACAGTGAAAATGACTGCCCATTAAGCCAATTAACTGCCTTATGTTCCACATATAATAAGTGCTCAGGGTGAAAAAGTATAAGGAAAGTATAAGGGATAATAGTTGTATATCTTACGCTTGTCCCTAAACTCCAAAATCAAGACATTTAAAAACAGAGAAGGGACAAAATATCCCAACAATATCCACACACTGCAGGGGTCAGTGACAGCTTCCCCCGGCACGCAAGAAGAGAAAACTGAGAAAACACGGAGGGAGAGGGGTTTAATACACCACAAGGGAAAGGAATTAATCTGCAGGGTTGGTAATGTACGATAAAGTCATATTATTTGAAATGATTGGATATTGAGAGACTGACGGGGATGATTTAGGCTCTTTAGACTGATTCCTCCATATGCACTGAGGTAGACTCTGGCCAAACACTAAGACGACACAATTACTTACTAACTAACTAACCAACTAAGTAACTACACCACCTGTACAAACTAGGCTTTTACATCGCTCTACTCTCAAACATCGTAAAAATGCTCGACTAAAAAGCTAACTGTGTTCTTCTTATACAATGACAATGATCATAATAAAATAAATATCTGGTATTTCAAAGATATGGGCACCATCTTAATTAAAAATTGCATATGCATGTGAACACCACCACAAGATAAGCAACCTAGGTCAAGGTGGAGACAAGAGCTGTGTCCCATTTCGATAGTTCATACTAATTCTAACTGGATTTTTGAGTATGTAGTGTATACAAAGATGGACTAACTGCGACCTAAAATAAGAATTTAGTTTTAGTATGTAGTGTGGAATTGGGACACAGCTGAGGTCCACCATTTTTCTGTCATGTATGCAAAACTGACGGGCATCAGATTTCTTTTAAATTTTTTATATATCTTTTTTCTGCTTTAATTTCCAAACTATGTCACAAATTATTTACAAAGTACAAAAGCCCAAGATTGTAGCTCCTCAGAATAATTAGCTAAAATCTACATCATAACCTCGGGCGCCTATGAGTGCACAACAGCACAGACTCTGGCCAAACCCCAGTGTCACCGCTTAAGCACTAGGAGAACATTAATGTTCAGACCTTATTCTGGCAACAAGCTAGAACGATTAATACAAAATGTTAAAATAAAACTGCCCCACAGACTTCTACTTCTCTTCCAGCAAAGAACAACATTGTAACTCTACAAACACAAATGTAAAAAGCCTCATGAGAAGACATGCAGAGAGAGAGCACAGAGGCCTGTGTGTGCGCGTGTGCCCGCGTGTGTGTGTGTATGTGTGTGTGTGTGTGTGTGTGTGTGTGTGCGTAACTAGCCGATATAACTAGCCTGGACGTGGCTCTGGGTTTGAGAAGGCACTGGTAAAATATGGAGGCAGCTTCTCTGCTTTCTCTGACTCTGATTCTGTGGGGTTCTCCTTGTTGACAGAAGCTGCCAACACTTTGGCTATACTATAAGTGCTGAATGCTTTTCGGCTAGATTGGCAAACACACCGGTCGTGTCCAGTCTGCTGACTATCGCCTCTCAAATCATCAACTGCTGCGGTTAGACAGCGAGAGAGGAGCGATCACGGGGGATCTGTTGTGAAGCGCTGACGGCCTTTGGGCTCCGAATAGAGGTCATCGAGAACTCATGTTGTTAATGAGGGATCGGCAACTCATTCACTCGCAGGTTGGCAGGAATGTTTTTGATTCCAAGCAGGAGGGACACACTTCAGCTATTCGATTATTAAGAAGGAAAAACAAAGTCTTTCATGTGTGAGCTCTGGGGTGTGGTGATGGTATCAGCTTTTTTTGGGGGGGGGGGGGCAACGAGGGAACGAGCAGTTCCAACTAAATCCTGGAATGTCAGACCTGAGTGAAATAGCTGCTGCACACTGTGTCCTGACGGCCCAACTGCATGTGATAGCAGAGAGAATAATAGGATTAACAATCACTCACTCTCCCCCCCCCTCTCTCTCTGAGAGAAAGACTGCCCCTCTCTCCACTACCTGCTGTGGACTCTGAACACAGTTGGAACTTTCCGTATTTCTCTCCAGCCCCTCGACCACAAAACGTGGAAATTTCCAATAGCCTGATTTTGAGCAGTGAGTTCAGCAGCCAATGAGAAGCCTGAAGAAGCCTGAGGAGGGAGAGCGTGCGGGAGGTGTGTGTGGTGCAGAGCAAAACCGAACGACAATGAGAGGGGGAATATAATGTGTGAATTTAATAGAGAATCCAAAACTGAGGTCCTGAACTGAACCAGGTCTCAGGTGAGATGTGAGGGGAAGGCTACTGCTCTTCAATTTAAATAATAAGGGCGTTTAATGCAGACAAGACTTTTTTTTTTTTAAAGAAGGGCCTCATCGTTTTCAATTCCCCTGCGTTTGGCTGTGAGCGGTTGTTAATTCCCCTTCTTGCCGTGATCCGAGCAGCACCCACACTAGTTCATTGAAAAGCCACCACTGTTACACCAACACAAGGAAGTACAATCGCCAGGCAAAGGACGAGCTCTTCACACTCTCTCACCTCGCTGACGGTTAACGACAACCTGGACAACCAGCACAATCACGTGAAAGACATAATAAACCTGTGATAACAAACACATAAAGACCTCAGCTCCAGCGTGATCTGACCAGAGAGACACACAGAGACAAACAAACATCAGGTGCACTTCCACCTAGAAAGACCTTAAACCCCTTTTATAAAGCTTTTTTTTTGGTTATTTCGTATTTTTTCCATTGCTGTAGTAAAGTTTCCTCCTCAGAGGGAACAAGGTTTTTAAAAAAACAAACAAATGAGGGATCTGACGATATTTCGTGGGCTTTCTCCTTTCCCATCCGCGCAAACAGAGAGTAATCAAGAGGGACTGGAGGCTAAGACACAGAGAGCACTGATGGTAGATTAGTGTGATTTCTTGGGCTATAAAAATAAGAAAATTAAAAAAACCCAGAAAGAAAAAACCTGGCAAAACAAAATACTAGCGAAGCTTCTGATGAAAATATTACAAATATGAACTATTTACAAAAACATCAATATGCCATATATTACATATGAAATACTGGTACAGAAATACCAATATTCCATATATACTATATATATATTATATATATTTATATATTTATATACCCACTAAAATATATCAAAGCAGCAGCTATTGGTCAGTCTGAGGAACTCTTTTGTCAAATTCTTAACTGTTTAAATATCCTTCAGCCATATAGTGAGGACACAGAAATAAAACTGAGAAAGAGAAGAGGAAAAGAGAAGAGAAAACAACAATAAAAAGCAAATAAATTAGAACTATTCACCAAACACCCGATGAATTTGTGTGTAGTTTGGAATTCTGCAGAACCAGAAAAATAAAAAATAAGAAAACATTCCTCTAGGAATAGATGTTTGTTCTAGAATCAAGTCTTTGAAAGTCATCCCACTGTTCCAAACAGATTAAGTAATTGTTCAAAGGGAAATTAGTATAAGCGCTGATAGACACTTCTCTTTGTTTATAGGCCACATACAAAAAGGCCACTATCTGAGTAAAAAGATTTCACTTGGAGAAAAAAAAAAAAAACAAAGCACAGAAATGTGGAAATGCAGATTGGTGGGGAGAAAGGGAGGGACAAGTCTGGAGGAGGTTGAGCATAAGCAGCCTTCTTGGTTTTCTAAGGTTTGTTGTGTTCACAGTTTTGTTTTTTCTCTCTGTTTCCATCAGAAGGAGTCCTGGAAACGTGGCAATAGTGAAAAACAATAGATAGGTAATGTGGTAATAGAAAGTCCGATGTGTTGCTGAGGAAGTTAAAAAAGAGTTACACCGTGTTTGCATTCCTCGCCTGCCTGTGTGCGGCAGCCATGAGGAAGAAAATAAAAAGTCCTGAGATCTGTTTCTTTTTTGAAGGGCTTCTCCAAGAATACGAAAATCATTAGAAAATGATGAGAGGAACATGAAAGATACAGAAAAAAATGGACTGGAAGAGAAAGAGGATGAGGGGAAGGTTAAACAAGGTCTTTTTTGTAAAAACAGGAAATGTTAGGAAGGGCTGGATCTGGGCAACGATAAGATTCGTCCGTTTTTCTTGCCACCGTTCATGTGTGTGTAGGGGACATGCTCCTCATAGTTCCCCCTGAGGGCCACCGAGGGCCCTTTGTCCCTGCCTAAGCTCTCCTCTCTCTGGGAGTATGAAGACGGGTCCAATGGGATGCTCTCCATGTTGTCCAGGTCCAGGTCATACTCCTCTGTCTCGGGGACTTTGTTCTCCTCGCTGTAGAAGAAGGAACACTCATGGAAAGACGGGTGCAGTTCCGCCCGCAGCATCTCGATGATCTCCTGGAACAACGGCCGCATCTTGGGGTTGTACTGCCAACTCATCTGCATTAGGCTGTGCCTGGAAGAGGGAGTTAAAGGGATACAAAGCTTTAACCCTTTAATGCATACCCCAGGACTATATTACACCAAATCTAATTCATTTATTTAAGCACTCGACTCCCTTGGCACAATCAGAAACTACTGTATAGGATAAAAAATGTGTACCTTTTGATTTTGAACATTGAGGTATAAAGACGTTTGTGATATTGTTACGTTTGTACAAATTCAAACTCAGATTAAGGCACAGTTGCATTCTTCCGGGCAGTAGTTATCAGTAGATATACAATTTTACACAACATGTAGGTGTTCTGATGCAAGTTCACATGTTCAAAGTGTGTATCAGAGGAAAATAAATCCATAAAACGTTTGTAGGGATATCATCTGAGAAAGTGTGTCACATTAACCAGACAAGATATAATTAAAGGATCAAGACAGCCAAGGGGCCCCAAGGGGCCTGCGTGTCTGTGTTGACTCACATCCTCTCGGGGCAAATGTCCGGCCGGTCCAGGATTCCTCCATCCATGACAAACTTTAGAACCTGTTCGTTGGATAAACCCTGGTATGGCTGCTCGGCTAGCGTACTGATCTCCCACAGCACAACGCCAAATGACCTGCAGACACACGTACAACCACATGTGATCAAAAGGCACCAGCAAAGTAATCAGGATCGCAAAGACGGCACGACGACTGCAGAACTGTGACTTACCAGCAGTCAGAGTGGGCAGTGAAGACTCCGTCCTTCAGAGACTCTGGAGCCATCCACCTGACAGGAAGCAGGCCCTTACCTCCCTTACGGTAGTAGTCAGTCTCATAGATGTCTCGGGTCATACCAAAGTCTACGAGAGGGAGAGAGAGAAAGAGAGATTTATGACTCAATTCAACCACAACACACAACTAATCGAGATGAGCTGCAATTGCGATATGAACGACGAGGAAAACAAAACAAACACAAGCAAAAGTACCTCCAATCTTGACGGTGAAGTCTTCCGCCACCATGCAGTTTCTGGCTGCCAGGTCTCTGTGGACAAACTTCTTGGCGTTGAGGTAGGCCATGCCATCCGCAATTTCTGCAGCCATCTGGATCATCTCCTTCAGCGTAGGTGGTGAGCGGCCTGTGGGGTTGTGCTACAAAAACACACAAACACACAGTTACAAAGTCAGTCAGAGATGTTTTTTGAATATGAGAACGAAGCATCCTTCAGCTGTATCAATCTGCAGCTGAAGAGATGGGATTTCTGTGTCGCATACCTCAGAGTCCGGCCTGAGACCACGCAGGTAGCTCTTCAGGTCCCCGTGGGTCATCAGCTCCATCACGACCAGGGTCGGCTGACCTTTGGACACCACACCTAACAGACGTACCTACACAGAGACAAATACAGAAAAACACATATTTGAATTTACAATATTTACCCTTCCTTAGACTGACTAGGGACACAAAGAAACACTGAATAAGAACCAGTCCTACCCTAGCACCTCCTCTCTGGTTGGTATTATATTTAATGAACCCATCCAAATCCAAAGAGTTTTGTTCATTTAGATATGAAGAGCTACATCTGAAAATGACAAATTCACCAAATGTGGACGTAAAACCCCTCAAACTATAGATACAAGTTTGTATTTTAACGTGTTAGATTATAGCATTTCAGGACTTCACTTCAGTAAGCCGTGTCCTCAATTATTTTACTTTTAAGAGAAACATTCCTGCTGTTAACCAGGCAGACAAGATGAATACATGTATAAGATGTTGCTATAATGCCAACTCTCTCTTCATCTGTGGATAAATAATAAAAAATGCCCCCCCTACAGCTCAACATGATTGTTTACAGCTGACAGCACAACATATGGCAATTTAATTGGTGCTTAGGAGGCTATTAAATGAAAATATATTGGTAGGCACAATTGTTTACCAAGTGTGAACAGTCAAACTGTGTGTCAATATGGCAGCATCGACACAACAAGCGAGTCACGATCGCATGAGTCATACATGTTCACGCTGGTTTCAACCGCCGGACAGAAAGCTGAAATATACTGTAATTCACACGCGTATGTATAGCTGCTCCAGTGTGAGGAGCCTGTGAGACACTGTGGGACAGTTTGAAAAGCACTCTGAAGTGTCGTACCACGTGGTGACAGCTGAAAGCCTTCATGACGGAGGCTTCGTTGAGGAACTCGATCCTCTCGCGCAGACTGGCCGATTCATTGACCGTCTTGACGGCTACTTGTGTGTCCGGGTCTCCTTTGATGATGTCCTTGGCGATTCCCTCGTACACCATGCCGAAGGAGCCCTGACCCAGCTCTTTGAGCACCGTGATCTTGTCCCGGGGCACCTCCCACTCATCAGGAACATACACTGCACAAAACAAAGGCACACGCCGCCGTGTCGATGAGGTGACCATTCACAAATCATCACGTTGTGCTTTTAGAGACAGGAAAAAGCAAAACATGTTGTACTCCTCAATCGTATTCTTACCATCATTGGTGCTGATGTACTCCGGGTTTGAGGAGGCGATGAGAGGTCCGGTCGGGCCTTCTGTTTGCCTGTAACACGACAACAGAAAACTGTTACACAACGGGGAACTTTCTCCCCCCCCAGGTGTAGAAACTAAATAAGCACCAGTCCTTCTTTGATGTCGTAAAGAGTAGGCTGCTCAGTTTATATATCCAGCAGGGTGGATCCTCCAGATCGGCAGCATGCCGGGCAAAGGTCTCACCTCTTTTTGAGGATCACAAAGACTCCGCCTCCCACGAAGAGCAGCAGGATGAAGCAGATGACTGGACCCATCACAATCCAAATTAAACCTGGATCCGCTGTAATAAACACAGAAGTTATTGGTCAGTTTACTGGGAAGATTTCAAAGTATGAAAGACACTTCTGTATTAAAGAATATGAATGTGTGAAACAGATGATGTAGGCCTTGGTTATTAAATATCTTATAATATTTATGAACAATTATGTAAGCAGTTTATGAACTTCCAGATTTTTGTGAATAATGCATAACATGCAAGTTCATTTAAATCAAACATATAGCCCCCGGTCTTACAATTGGGCATGAAGAAGTAAGTGGTTTCTGTAAAAGAGCCATTTCCAGCCAAGGAAGTGGCGCGGACCCTCACGCTGTAGTTTCCAGGTTGCACAAGGGAAAGCTTTGTGCCCCCTGACTTGAGGTACGCCGGCCGTGACACACAAGCTGTGTGAACCTGGGAAAGAAATAGAAGAAAAGAAACACTTCAGCTCGAGATATCACACGGAATAATGACAGGGGATCACACTGGGGAGTGTCACCAATAGTGCATTTGTCCGTGTAGGAAGTGGAAACACCGTGGATCACAATGAGCAAAAATGCAGAAACACACATGAAAGGAGACATCTGTTGTCCTGGTGCATGCTGGGAGGTATCCCTACATGTCGACCTAAGGACGCTACAGCATAAATATATATTAACTAATGCTCCCCCACCACCAACTTTATTTAATCCAAATAAGAAATAACATTTAATTAAAAAAAATTACATATTTTTTGACTGATGGAATTACAAAATATACTGTACATTGAATGAACAACAACACATTTATTTATTAGGGGGCAGCTATCAAAGAAGAAAACCTGCAAAACTGTGTTAGAATATTCACAACTTTCAGTCTGAGCCTGCATAAACATCATGCAGGAGATGTCGTCTGAGATGCCAGTCCATCCCTGCCACTGCATTAGAGCCTTCCTTCCTGCCTCTGTCACTATGGTAACAGAGCTGCTACTGGTTCCTAGGGTCAGGCAGTGCCGCAATGAATAGCAATGAGAGATGAATTCTCACTTTTACAGCAAGTAAACAACAACAACAACCCACACTGGTACCGAAACACACTGGCAGAGAGGAGCACTTCTGTGCACAAACGCACAGGTATACCAATACGCAAACACACACGTAGTGGAAGCATGAGCAGTTTGTCAACAAATAGATATTTTGTTCCTCTCTCCATATAAGGAGTATATTGCAAACCTTTCACAACTGCATCCACTTCCCAGAGTCTAACTCCTGGTTCTCTCTGCATTTTCAGTCATGTTTTGTTATGCACCCGTCTCTTATGACCCTGCTTCCCCCACTCTCTCAAAAGGTCAGGGATGGTTGGTACTAACCTCTGAGTCTCCGACCTTTCTGTAGAACACCTCATACAGAATGATGAGGCCGTTAGGGGAGCGAGGGGAGTTCCATTTGATCAACACATAGGGAGGCTCGGCCGTCACTATCTCATGGGTCACAGGGCCCGGGATGTCGTCTGCTTTCTCTGTAGGTACCAGACATTAAAGACAAGCACTGAGCATGTGTGCAGTCCAAAGCACTACATTTTCACATTGTTCTAGTTGTCAACTTTTGTCCCCGATTGCTTTTAGAAAACATTTTTTGGGTGCACATTTGACATGCATGCATATTTAAACAGTTTTGAGTTCATTCTGATCACCTGAGGCCCTTTCTGTGCCTCATACATAGGTACATGTGTATGGTCATGTCATGGTGTGTGTTCTTGTAAGTCTGTCAAAAGCAGATATACTCAGTTGCCAAAATGACCAAAAAGTTGAATCAACATCTTTAATCTTTAAGGACTTTCAACAAAAACAGATAATCTTAACCTCGATTAAGTTCAGATTTCCTGTGTGAGAGTTGTACTTGTTCTTACCCTCTGGCATAGTTCGAGCACTGACATAAGTAGCCATGCTGCAGCGTTTGAGGTCTGTTACATGGTTGCAGGCCATGATCTCGATCTTATAACTGGTAAAGTGTTGCAGGTTGGAGATGAGTGTTGACTCCTTTGAAGACACCTTTAGCTCCACCTGAGCAGAAAAGATGAGAGAGACGTTATTCATGTCAGTGTTTTCATGGAGAATAGCATCGCTCTGTGCCATTCTGAGGCTAAACTAAACAATAATTTTATTTGCTTTTGCTTTCTTTCCGGTAGTGACAAAAACATAAATATGTCATCTGCTTTCAATGATTCAGAAAGAAAATTAAAGGCTCACAATGTAAAAGGAATTTATATAATTGGAATTTCAACTAGTTAAGGGGATCAGTATTGATTTTCTTAGTGTACATGTCCGTCTTTAAATTGGAAATCTGGGATGGGGAACAGAACAACGATCAGCACATACATTGGCAGGAGAATGACAAATATGTATGGTATAACAATCTAAACTGTGTGAGACCTTGGATCCCTCCTCCTCCTCGTCTTCGTCCTCAGGGGTGGCTGTGGTGGAGCCGAAAGCCAGACTGGGGACTGCGGTGAGGAAGAAAGAGGGCAAGGTGGCGTTGGCAACTCCCACTGAACGCCGGCGACGAGATGGCCTGAACAAACAGAACAACAGGTAAAGCAGTTAGCAAAAGTTATATAAAAAACAACCTGAAGGAGTCAGTGTTATTTTCTGGAGCCTCTACACGCAGTCCTCTCACACGAATGGCTCCCAGAAAAGTCAGAAGCATTTCATAGGAATTAGATCCTGGCAGATGGAGCAGTAGTGTGAAGGAGGCCAGTGAGGACCTCTGCCCACACTAACCTTTACAGTGAGTAGCAAGTTTGACTGCATGACATTAATCCACAAATACCATGTAATGCCCTGCTGGAAGGGCTACCAACCCTCACCACTGTGTGGCGCCAATGAGCAGGTCCACGTTACTCTCCGGAGGCCATGAACCAACTAAGACACAGACCTGCAGTGTACCACAGCGTGAGGACAGGTAGAATGAATGTCAAATAATGAGAAAACCATCTTCCTTTCATCCAAAACCACCACCATCAAGTGTCCTTGAGTAGCACACTTCACCCCAAGCTGCTGCGGTGAAGCCTCCCCTTCACTACACAGTGAAGCGTAGTTAATGTTGAGCCCACACCCGCTCACCTAGATGAAAAACATCCAAGCTTCCTGCATCTATTTGCGTGATGGAAAAAGAGAGCACGAGGAGTTCTTTGTGTGCTACGGTGTATGGAGCTGACCGTGGCTCATTCAACAGCATGGATTCAAAATCCAGCTGAGGTGTGTGTTGGTTTGAGTATTTGTGTGCGTCCAAATGGCCATCTGCATGACCGAGCCCTTGACTGGCATGAATGATAATGGGCACAGTAATTACAGCAGAGGGAGAGACTGTGTGTGTGTGTGTGTGTGTGTCAGGCGAGAGAGCACCGCGGCCCAGACAATAATCACCTCCCACCCTGAGCCCCCCACTGTAGTGCCCTGTACAAAAACAAGGGTCTACATAAACCACACGCACACGCACACGCGCACACACGCACACACACACACACACACACGCACACGCACACACAAAAGAGGTGTGATTAAGGCTGCAGAGGTGCTCCAGTGTTGCTGCACTGCCACAAACAGCAACTAACAAAGCCAGCAGCTCCTGTGGTGCTACATTTGGTCGGATGCTAAATTTACAGAACGGATACGAGCTTTGTCAACAAGCATAAAGTTAGTTAAAGTTGTGCGTGAGTTTGGTGTGACAAGAAAGCTGCTCCAGCAATTTGGCCTAATTATTGATCGATTACTTCCACCTGCTTCAGTCTGCATGAAACACTAATCAAGTTAAGATACATTTTTGGTGGTCGTGTGTAATATCACAACCCTTTGTGTCTTAGTGCGGCAATGCTCTGAAAAAAAAAATTAAAAATAATTAAACTGCTAAGATTAGTTGGTCATGCATTTTAACAATTACAATCCGGGGTGCGTACCTGCTCTCAAAGACCTCATTGTGGAGGTAGTTCTCGAAGGTCTTGCGATACTCTATCTCTTCCTGCTCCTTCTTCAGCTGGTTGTCAGTCTTGGGGCAGGCGCAGCACCTGCCCCCTGAGGTGGGCTCGTCTGTGTGGTTCCACTTCTGCTCATCTTCACTGTCCAGGTGGGTCGGGGTACGAGACGGCAGCTTCATTCCTGGGCAGGAGAAATAGGTGTGAGGGAAAGCCAGGCAAACAAATGTCACGGGAGCAGCAGGTGATTTGTCACTGGGGCACATTTGACCTGCGGACACTGACCTTGTAGGCAATAGTCAAACTTGTAGAGGTCGCTGTCCTCCGCCTGTTTGCGACAGATGACGCGGTAGTGGGTGATGTTGCCGTTAGGACTGGTGGGAGGCTTCCACTTCAGGATGATCTGAGAGGAGGAGTTGGAGGAGGAGATGGGGTCCAGAGGCACAGAGGGTTCTGAGGGGGATGGAGGAAGACAACAGTTAGGACTGTATTGCTGATGTATGACCGTAGGCGGATTGACTTTGGTCCTTTGTGAAACAAATGCATTAATAGTTCATTTATGGAAAACTTTCCGCGTTCGCCAATTTTATCGTTGTTTAGAATTTTCTGTTAAGTACAAGTGCAATTTAAGAGTGGTCCAGACCTGTTGTAAGAGTCATGTTCAATTAGTCCAAGCTTAAGTTTTTCCCTAATGGTTTGCATATTTTATTACTTTGAAGCAGTTTGGGGGATGACAACCCTGTATAAATTACACTACACAATTACATTGACATTACCCTGTTTAAATTATAGGTTAATATAATTAAAAAATGTTTTCATATAGCCTAAGATAACCCCAATACTAAAACAGATGCAATTGTATAACACTACAATATCAATAGGAACATCTAAAACGTCAATTATGTCTCCCCCTCTCTTTGCAGTCATTGATCGCTTTGTTTTTCAAATGTAACTATTTCTTCTTTATTTCAGTGACAGTACAACTCTCAGGTGACATGACAGTCATTTCTTGACTTGAGCAGGGTCCTGAATTTCAATGCAGATTCTGTTATAAATTATAGACTTCCCTTCACGGATCTCTGAAAGCAAGTCTTCAATGCAGGACACATGGGGTCGTAGGATGTGTAGCCTTGTGTAGAGTGATAATTATGCTAATTTGCAATTATCATGAACGTATGCTAAATTATGCACAGGTTGCATTCATCATATTGACACAGGTATCTCAAGTTATGAGTGTTGAATGCTGAATCTAAGCGTACAAAGACAAAAAAGTGAAAACCAAGATAAGAATACAAAAATGTTCTTGTATGTGGTCCATTGTGTTTGGGTGAGACTACATGTAAACCTAACATTTTGTTTACAAGAAAACAACTCCACAGAGTACTTTTAACACAAGACCAAAATTTGTGATTCTGTATAGTTTATTTATCATCTAATTGGGAAGTCAGATATTTTCTACAGTCAGTTAAAAAACAAAGTTACTAAAAAGTAAAAACACATTTTCCCCAAACCTAACCAAATTTGTGCCTGTGTGTTTTTACGTGGTGTGACTCACTGGTGGCATTGGTGCGGACGTAGATGATCTCGCTCTTGGCTCCATGAACCTGGTCCTCGTCAGATGCAGACAGTTGGGTTTTGACCATAATGGCATATTGGGTCCAGGGCTTCAGCGGTCGGATCAGGTGTCCCGGATCTTCCGCCTTCTTGCTGTCCGTGGAACGGGACGGAGGATCGACATCAGCAATCGCCCAGCTGTTAGAGCCACATGCGTCCTGTCCATCAAACTCCGTCACATTCTTATACGGCCTGGAGCGGATAGAGAGACGGCGATCAGAGAACAGGGATCAAAAGATTCAAACTAACAGTGATAAGTGTAATATTTGAGTACAGGTAATATGGGGAGCCAAACATTCATTGATGTAGGAGTTAAAACCAGTTAAAACAGGACCCATTGGACCAACTGGATCTTGTCTCTCGATTTAAACATCATCGTCAGTATCAAAGGCGGCAGCGAGATGTGACATGGAATGGGAAAATCCAGGGATTTTGTCAGATACTTACGCTTCTTTGTAGAGAACCATGAAGCCCAACAAGTCTCTGAAGTCTAAAGGCCAAAAGGGCTCCCACTTCAGCATAATCATATTTGATAAGGTCTTGATCACGGTGAACTTCAGCAGCTTGGTCTCACCTAAGGGATGGAACAGACAATGCTCAGCACATGCCTTTGGTAAAAGAGCAAATGAACAGTAGAACATAAAACACCCCACAGCTTCTGATTTTTAGGGTATAGACAATCACGCCATTATGGTTACAAGCAAAGAAATAAACAGCTGACATCATATGGCACAAAATATAGATTAGACTTGCAAGATGCATGTTGAGTAAGGATGTGCGTTTTGTGTTTTTCCTGAAGGAAGGATGCTTATGTAGATACAGTATTTTATTTCATCCAACACATGGTTGTTATGAGCACTATGCATGGGTACACGTTCCATGGAAATAGTATACTTCAATCCATTCAGGAAGTAGATGAGTGATGTGCTCTCAGCCTGGAGATCCTAAAAGGAGCAATCTTTTAACAATAAAGTATTAAGAAAATTGTTTTCCATGAGATTGAAATTGCATCTTAATTATGTTGATACTGCGAACACAAAGAAATCCAGAGCAGATTAGGAGCATTATAACAAATGTTATCAGTAAGGTGGTGAACATCACAAGTCTTACAGGAGGCTTGTTCCCCGTTGTTGCGTACAGCGATGTCATTCTTTTGGTTGCGCTCCTTGGTTCCCGTCACCTCCTCCATCTTTCTGATTTCAGACATGCAAAGTTTGGAGTTGTAGTGGAAGAACGTACGACCACGATAGATGGTCAGGTTGTGCTTGGACCAATCCCACAGCTCACGCAGGTTCTGGTTGTCCAGCGCATAGAGGGCGAAGACACTAAGAGAGACAGATAAAGAAATTAAACCCTATGATTATCTAAGAGAAGAGGAGAGGAGAGGAGAGGAGAGGATGACTTACTCTCCCTCAAGATGCTCCCCCCTAATAATACGTAGTTTGCGGAGGAAGGACAGGGAGACCAGGGCGTAGGCTCTGCGAACAGTCAAGAAGCCTGTGATTTCCTCAAGCTGGCCCAAACTAGCCTCCAGTTCAGCTGCAATGTTATCTGCAAGGAGAATGGACATTTGGTCATACTAGTAGGTGATGGCAGAAAACATACAGATGGTCATACGGTCAGACAAACACACATTTGAAATCTACAGGTGGATACACACAGACTGTATGGCTAGAAGTCCGGATAAAGAGAGTAACATGGACTGAGAAACCTGAGCGATGGAGGGAGGAGGAGACAGACATAGTGCGAGAACCAGAGCCTCTACTGGAGGCCCAGCAGATGGTGAGGTGTAGCAGTACTCACTTCCTCCTCGAATCTTGATGATCATGTTGCCGTGCAGAACAGTGCAGCCTCTCAAAGCCTGGGCTGAAGTTACAGAGTCAATCGTCTTGTTTCCCGCACACAGTTTGGGACACAGTCCTGCACATGGCGAACAGGTCAAACTACAGAGAGAGAGAAAATAAAACTTGTATATCAATGCGGTAAATACTCACTGATATGCTGGGCATAGAACCTTATTGAAGCAGATCCATACAGACAATCAAGAACATTATTGGCATTACATCAAAATGGGATTATTGTCCACGATACAATACAGAGCAAAACTACAGAGGTTGCCACATTCCTGTGTGCAGATATCAGAAGTGGAATGACGCATAATTGAATGGTATGAGGCAGGAATGCTCAGTGACGTGCTGGTGTGATGTGAGCTGGATGACATGGCCTTTACAAACAACAAGGGTGAATCTGTTCAATGAAATTAAACTGACATACTTTATTCTAGTTGCTATCTCTCGATCTTAATGTTCTCTGCCTTCCATATGAAGCAAATATAACAAATATGCTCATTAAGACCACATCCTTTATTTGACTAAATATCAATAAAAAAAAAAAGACAACTAGCAAAATATCAATAATTCTGAACGTAAGGTTTCTCAAACTCATCATCTCAAAGGAGACACAATCGAACGGAGCCTTGCAATTCAATGAATGAGATGATGTATTCAGGAGGTGAATCTGTATAATTCCCTCAATTAATTTGATAAGTCTTATAATGAATCCATAGGCTCTTAGCAGTGGAATTAGATTACGCAATCTCTCATCCACATCTGAGCCTACTTCATTTTTATTAGCACTGGGGGATACAGGAGAGAGCTTTATCATTCTTTGCTTCAATTGCTTCTGTCCCACATACAACACACACAAACGCACAATCATAAACAACAAAAAAAACATGACTGAAAAACCAGCTGCAGTTCCCAACGGGCATTACCCTCTCTCAGCTCTCTGAGTGGCGTTCTTTCCCCGCAAACATGTGCTTGTGCACGTAATCACACACACACACACACACGCATGTGCACACGGACACGCACACGCACAGAGCAATGAGGCCTTGATGGTGCTGCCTTTCAGCAAATTCATTCACAAAAGGCAGGCCTTGTCTAGTGAGCCGGGTACACGCCACACGGAGAAAAGGGATCCGATGCTTCATTCACAAATGAACACTTTTTTTTTCTTCCTGAAGCCCTCTCGAAAAGAACGTAATCCCTCCCTTAAATTCCACTTCCAGCCTTGACACCCCTAACCACAAAGGTCGTCCTTAGACGTAAACTAAAACGCTGCTTTTTGGTTGGTCTGCTCCAAAAAACTCAATATATCACTCCGAACACCACTGAGTGAAAGATTAGCCGACCCAATGGATTTGTAACTGCTCCGATGTGAGGAATGTGTAACAGAAGCAACAAAGTTGGGTCAAAATGATGTTTTCTTGAAAAATACATCTACAAATCAGAAGAGGGCTGGGGGGGGGGGGGGGGACACCGGTTCACTCGGATGGATTTTGAAGCCGTTCAATCAGGGTTTCAAAACTCAAAGTAAAGGAGACAATGACATCAAACAGCAGCCTTAACAGGCACCTTTTCAGCGCAGCCCCTGCGCCCGGGGAACAGCTAACAAAGGATGCTGTTGTTCGCTGCAGGGACCATGCAAGCTCTGCATGCACTGCCATTTGTAAGCTCACCCTGAGTTAATTCTATGTTTATGCAACTCTTATTATAATCCCTCTTTCCAGGAAGCACACACACACACACACACACACACACACACACACACACACACACACACACACACACACACACACACACACACACACACACACACACACACACACACACACACACACACACACACACACACACACACACACACACACACACACACACACACACACACACACACACACACACACACACACACACACACACACACACACACACACACACACACACACACACACACACACACACACACACACACACACAGTGTGCCCCTACCTTTCCCCTTAACAGTCAGGCCATGCGATGGATGACATTCACTATGGTGACATGAAACACTGAGTCCCAGGGGTGTGGTTTTGGTCCTTGTGTGGCTTTTCCTATCCACACTGAGATCCGAATGACCCATCACACACCTGCCTTCTCCTAGTTTCAATCTTATCAAGCTCTTAATAATGTATGTAAATTTAGAGGCCCAATAATTGTTTCCCCTCTAAGACTTCTGGGTGAGTGGAAAAACACTGTAATGATCTCTCAAAACAACAGTGAGGGGAAAAAAAAGATAATTTGTGTCTCATCATTTCGCCCACAGAGAAAATCCTATATTCAAATTCTCAAAAGTAATGCTCTAGTTGCAGTGTAGAAAGAAAGAATGTTTTGGGCCGTTGTACTGAAAAACACAGACACACAGGCAGACAGGCTGGGTCCAATGGCAGCTCTTAAAGAGACAGTGTTTATCTGTCCGGCTGAACTCCATGACTCGGGCTGCAGGGTCTGCTAGAACCATCTGCAACAGAGGCCACAGCTGACGCTCGGGTTTGGTTTTGGGCCCAGGCCTGGTGGAACCAGACCAAGTGCACACATGTGCACACGCACGCGCACATGCACACGGACACACACATACAGTTGTACTACTGCCACGGCCATCCAGGAAAGATGAGAGAAACTCTATTCAGTAGATTTTAGGGACGGCTGGAGAGACAGATTTAAAGAGGTGCTTTTATATGATTATTTGATGAGAAATTAAGTTGTAAAATTAAAATCAACTAATTGATTTACTGGACAAAATCATAGTGTTCGTCAACTAAGAATTTCTTTGGTTGAGGACAGCCCGAATGCACACTAAACATCCAGATGATGGATACATTACATTTGCATTATTCTATTGACAGATTTGACTGTTTATTGGCTTTGCCAACCTTCTGCCAGGCTAAGCTGCTGTGAGGATGACGCTTGTTCTTGCTCTAACCAAACCATAGCAGCAAAACTGACACACAGAGACCCCTGATGTTGCAACTGTGTCAGAATGCCAATGAAAAGAAAAAGTTTTGTTTATCACGTAATGTGTGCACGCATACATCTATACGCAAGCACACAAACAAACACACACAAAGGATGCCATTCTGCCTTTTGCCTTAGGGTGTCTGACTGAGCCTTAAAGCAATGTTCTTTTCTGTCTAAGCACCTGATAATCCCTGTCGGGCTGGCAGCATGCAAGGAAAAGTCAATCTCTCTTTTACACACAAGATACATTTTGGGAAAAGTCAAACGTTCTTCCCATTTCCGCTGGGTGTACTAAAGCTCTGTGCACGCGAGAGTGTGTTATTTACCTAATAAATATATCTCCCTCTATATATAAACCTCTCTCCATCTGGATGCAGTGGACATTTCCCCCAGCCTGCACCTGGAAAAAGTAACCCGACCAAACTGCTTTACTGGGAACAAGCTAATGTTGTCACAAACACGTTCGGCACACACAACCTGCATGTACGCTCATGCGCATATACATGCAGATGCAAAAAAACTTGCATATTCACAGGTACACCAGAAACACACAAACACCATCAATCATGCGGCCACCTACGGCTTCAAGCGATGCAGACGTCTCCAGAACACAACCTTCTCTTATTAGAACCACCTCAGAGAAATACACCTCTCAGTGCTTCTTTTCCTCCCCAATCTCCAACCTACTTTCTTCTCCACACTCCATTAACGTGTCACTCTATCTGTCTTTACATCAACGGGAAAGTGGTCTCGTACTCAGTGTCTTTTGTCACCACTTTTTGGTATGTGACTTGGCATATGATCTTCTTTTTTTTTTTATCTAACTGGCAACTCCTGTGAGAGAGCTGTTTTGTTAGAATTGTCTCGCCAAAAACAAACAAACAGGAGAGTTTCACACATCACGTTTCAGCTGGAAAATGTGTTTATCCTCAATGCACACACCTGTGCTTTGAAAGCATTAAAACTGGAGCGGTCTCAAAACACATACTTGGCCTCAAAACAAAAATGTGTCCTGCTCGTTTAGCAATGGCTACTGGCGCTAAATGAGGAAGCCGGTGATGTCCCTCGACCCCCGTTTACTTCAAGTGAGAAGCTGAATAAGGTTGTGCCCTTTATGTTGCACATGCAGACAAAGCTGTGTGCTAAACAGGACCAAATGAGGTCCACACCGTCTTTTGACATTGCCTTTACATTCACGGCACATGGCTGGCACTTTTAATTTACATTAAGATAATAAGCGGTTGAGTGTTCTTAAAGATAATAGGGAACCTGTACTTTTAACCACTTTAAACTCTGAGTTGTACTACTACTACTTCGACTACTACTACAGAGGACCGGTATGCCCAGCTATGAATGTCAGTGCTCCTGTTAGTGTACATGCTTGCTGACCTAACTGGGTTAAAATAACCACCAAGTCCTGATTATTAACCAGATATCAATTGTTATTATGATTTGCTAATATTTTACATTAAAATAATCTCATGTGAATCTCTAAGTAAACAGGTCCCAGACAGACTGTAACGTTGAGCTCAGGTTTTGAACACTGAATAATCCCTTCAATTGGAAAATGATTGGCTATTAGGTGCATAAAGACCTGGGCACATTATTTCACCCCAGTGCACTGCTTCCAAAATAATCAGCACTTCAGCATGATTAGAAACATTGCTCCATGCTGATAACAATATATATATATATATATATATATATATATATATATATATATATATATATATATATATTTTGTATGCAACACAAAAGCCAGATTTAGTAAATTAAGTTTATGGATTTATTCTGCATATGCAAAAAACAAGAAATGTGTTGTGGACAGCTATTTGTTCTTTTATGTCAGCTTGGGAAAGATTTGACTTGATGCAGCTGTGTAATCATCACAGAATGTGATGGAGGCTGTGAAAACACTATGGACTCATTTACAGCAATTGAGATTAGAGGACTTATTTTCATTTGACGTTATGTAGTCTCATGCCTATATGGCAACTTTGTATTTCGTGCAACTGATTAAATGATCATACCAATATTAACTGACCAGCTTTTCGTTTTGTCCTATGGTAGCCGCATTATGAGAATGTGGTCTCTCTCACTGACACTGCACTTAAAACAGCTAAACAACTTTAATAACGAGACAAACAGAGTTGCAGGTGACGTTATGCACATCTACAATGTCTCAACATAATTTGTCCTCAGCAGCCCAGCTGCTTTTTCCACAGGGGAGAGACTTTCCATAGTGGAAAAATACTCCAGCCCTTTTTGTTTGATCAACTTCCAAACACAATCATCTCTTGTGTGCAAAGGTTATCGAGTGTGTTGAGTGACCACAGCCCACTGTCACAGAGAGAGGATTTGTTGTAGGTTGACAACGTGTAATGATGGCCACCATCAATAACCCAGCAGTGTTTATGGTGGCATTAAAGGGGTGTGTGTGTGTGTGTGTGTGTGTGTGTGTGTGTGTGTGTGTGTGTGTGTGTGTGTGTGTGTGTGCCAGACGTACGTAGTGGAGTTGATAGTGGTGTATCCAGAGGGACACTCTGGAATACAGGCCCCATTGTGTATGACATATTCGTAGCAGCCCAGCTCTCGGTCCTGGTTCAACTTCTTAGTCTGCTTACACTGGTTGTGGAGCTCCTGGATTTAAAAACAACAAAAACACAAATGCTGACACCAGCGTATGTAGTTTACCGTGTCCACATTTGAGCTAAACATTATACGAGTTAACCTGAAGAATTGGAGTCGTTACCAACCTGGCAGAAGGAGAAGCTGACACAGCGCCAGCCTCTGAAGACATAGTATCCAGGAGGACACTTTTCCACACAGGTGTTCCCATGCTGGAGGTTCCTGCAGGCCACGCAGCTGCTTGCATTACCTGGCCCGGCACAGCCGCCCAGGCACTGGTCATGGCAGCACTGGCCCTGGAGGCTACACGCACTATGCTTACAGTTGTCCAAGCACACTGAGGAGAAGCAGAAGGTGAAGAGAAACAGTAAGGAGGTGGTTGATATAAGGTATGGTACACATGGACTCAGTTGTGTGTTATTGTGGCCCCAATTAGTATCAGCATGAAGAAGTGAGACAGCCAAAGTTCACAAATACACACACACATACCCTGCAGGAGCAAAGTAAAACAAAAACACCTAAATAAAAACAGCACAGACTTGCATGAAGGCAGGGATATGCCTCTGTCTCAGCGGCTCTGTCTAACGTTCACACAGCTCACAAAACGTTCAAACAAGAAGGGGCGGAGAAACCCTGTGGTCAAAATGGTCACCGAGTGGTGGTTTGCTCTGATCTGTGAGCAGCGAAGGAACCACATGCATGTTTGCTGTGGAAGTACGCACACATGAACGTGGCTGCAGGGACTATAAACAGGTGTTCCCAGCGAGGCCTTGTGGTTTTCTTGTTGCCTTTTTAATGTTGTTGCTGTGGTTGCTCAAAAGAGAAAACTGGAACTGCCATCAGAAGGAGCACAAACTGCAACTGAAAAGTGTTTGAAATCTAATAAAGTTCACAAAAAAAACAAAAGCACAGAATGATCAGTGATTTCCTCGCTGACTCTGATGTTTACGTTGTTAAATTGAGACAAACAAATATCACAAATTAACCCCCACAATAATGTAAGCGCGTCTATCTGGCCGAAGCTACTGAATCGTGTTAGCAATGTTGTGTCAACAAGTTGAATAAAGGCTACAATTGCATGACCTCCACTCTGTATTCTGTGGTTATGTTTGACTAAAAACAGGTAGTTTAAAACCTTTCCACTTACAGACAAACGCTAATTAACATTCAAGAACACAATCAGACAAACGCCAGACCGTAATCTGCATGCAAACATGTTATTGGATAATTACTGATTACAACCCTAGCATCCATGAAGAGCTTGTGTCCACAATTCACACCTAATGACCAACAGCAATAGTCTGCAGCACCATGGAAACAACCTTAATTGCTATTAGGTTTAACATTATAGGTCATTGGCTCATGTCAGGTTCCATTTGACCTATTGAGAAACGGCATTTTGTGAAAGAGCTTGAGTGTCAATTTTGATTGGATTAGCAGTACGGTTTGACCTGTTCCCTGTAATGATCTAATAAACTAGCCGTTATTGCCTTATCTGATGGCCAGTAAAGACTCATTACATCTCACTGTATACCAGGCACTGGTCTTTTTTTTACCAACAGGGGCAAGGAGGAGAGGAAATCACAATAAGAAATGGGTTAGTTAATGTCAGCTTTGATGTCATGTGTTAACTGACCCAGAGAGCGTCAGGGCAAGACGCAGATCTAGGTTGAATAAAAGGCGACAAATACTAATACGATTAATTGACCCTGTTTGACTCCCTTATAGGCAAATACTGTATATACAGCATCAAGAAAAAGAAGATGTTGATTAACTTTTGATAATCAAGTTATCCTTACTATAAACAAACCTAAAATAAAAAAATGGACTTCTGGCTTGGTTCCCTTGCAGCTACTAAATTGTGAAAAAAAAAAAATTGTGAAAAAGTGTGAGATGCTATCTCTGTGAGGACATCCCATGAGCTCTCACTGCCAAGGATACAGCCAGGACCCCCCCCCCCCTCCTCCCGACACTGGAGGGCTGCCCATTGTGCTGCCTGAGTAAAAGCAGAGAGGACAGACGGGGTTGTGGTAGGGAGAGCTGAGGGGTCGGATATTGAGGTTAAAGAAAAGAACAATGACGAAAGGGACAGAGGGTCGAAACCGCGGAAAGGGGGAATGACTAATGTAGAAAAGAACTATTTTCAACCTTCGGGGTTGGTTCACGCAGGGGTCGCTCCACTGCATTTTCTTTACTGTGAGCTAGTAAACCCAACACTGCACACGGTCGACTCTGACCCACAGAGGGAAATGCATAGCTCTTCTCCAGCCCTCCCCCTCTCGTCTGTCTGCTGTGTGTGTACATGCTGTGACCGCGGCATCACATAACAGAGGAGGGAGGGCTGAGACTGCTCGCAGATCCAGCTCCAGTCGAGGATCCATGCCTGAGTGCCGCTCCAACCTCAGATCCACCCTCAGCTTCAGCCAATGTGTTTGCTGACTGGGGGAGGCAGCCATTCAATGGCCTTCCATGTCGGGGAGGAGAGAGACGCCCAGGGTTAACCCTGGCCTTGCTGGGGCAGACAGGGGGCAGACGCAGCCAAGTAGCCAGCATGCCAGGGAAGACTGCTGCTCTGGGTGAATTACAACGAGCTAGAGATAGATAATTCCACTCATTACAACGTCATGAAGAACAGTTGTTTACATCCCCCTGTTATATAAATAGACTCGTAGGATGCACTACCGTGGTATTTTATTTCATCTTTTTAGTTATTGTTTTGTATTAATCTGAGGTATATTTACACTTTTTCTCTCATGTGATCTGATCCCAGCACAGCAGTCTCAGTGAGGAGTACTATAGAAGCATAACACCACTCCTGCAGCAGCATTATTCTCCGTTCTGCTCAAACTAGCGCTGGGATACACAAGCTAGCTGCTATGCCAAACATGCTCCAGTCAGCTCACTCATTCATTTATCCCCTCCTCCTCCTCCTCTCTATCCCTCCTATCCGAAACAGCCTCACCCTGCCCTGCACCACTATCTATCTCTCTATCTGCCTGCCTGCCTTTCTAGGCCACTCAACCCCTCCCACTTTCATTCATACAACGCCTTGTTTTGTTTTCATGCTGGCTGGATGGGGGGATGCATGGAAGGAGGCATGGATGGAGGGATGATTTCCCTCGTGCATCAACAACAAGAGGAGGAGGAGGAGGCGGTAGCGTCCTGGAGAGCTAATCTCTCATTAAGCCGAACACACACACACACAGGCAAACCTCACTGTGTCATTCAATAATTTGCTTGCCGCTTCCTCTCTCACACACACACACACACACACACACACACACACACACACACACACACACACACACACACACACACACACACACACACACACACACACACACACACACACACACACACACACACACACACACACACACACACACACACACACACACACACACACACACACACACACACACACACACACACACACACACACACACACACACACACACACACACACACACACACAGTTCCAGTAAGGGTTTTAAATGCAAAGGTGTGTTGTGTTTACCTTTCATTTGGCCATGGCAGTAAAGAGCCCTGGCTGTACACTCCCCAGGGAAGGAACATGGGAAAAGCTTGGCAGCCAATAGAGTGCAGCCACACACAGCCACACTTCCTGCTCTTAACACATAAAACCTCCCCTTTAATTGGCAGTGTTGTCTACAGGCGATGTGCTGGGAACAATAACAAACACGTTTCAACCCCAGAGCCATTTACACAGGAGAACACACATACACACACACACGCACACACACACACATGCACGCGCACACACGCGCACACACACGCACACACACACACACACACACACAGCTGCTGGATTCACGTCTACTATATTTGGCCACGGTGGGAGTCCTGAGCTTCAAAAGCTTTGCTATAAATGCTGAGTGATCTGATGTAAGACATTCGCCCTGAGAGTCGAGGAGAGAGACGGGAGGAGGGGAAAGGGTGTAAACAAAAACACACTGATTGCTGGGAGGGAGAGTGATACCGTCATAAGAAGAGTCAATACACATGGAAGCAAGCGCACTAATAGACAAATACAAATACGCTAAGGCAAAGGTCTGTTTGTGTTCACTATTATGGCCAAAAGGAGAGTAACAGGGGAGGGAGATCAGAGGGGGAATACGGTAAACTGAGGAGCAGGGTTGGGCCATATTGAAATTTCCAGAGTGACGATATTGCTTTTTGAAAAATCGTTCAGAAGTATGAAGGGTCGGAATGATAGGAGAGTGAGGAAGGGGGCAGAAGCCATGAACATTTTTGAAATGAGAGTTATAAGGATTTATATAAGCTTAAGTGTACTGAGAAGACGTTAAAGTGTTTCAAGTGTCAACTTAAAAAGTTCAAATTCAAGTGAGCAGTGCCGTGTACGAGAAGGAGAACATTGGAGTAATGGAGTAAATTGTGAGTGTATGTAAATGATGAAAAGTTATTTTATTTATTGCTCATGAAGGTCCTGTTAACTGCTGAACAAAGTTCCTGAAAAAAGGTATATTACAAAAAGTATGAAATACACAAACCTGAAATATACAATGTTTTCAAATAGCTGATAGGTACTTGTCCATGTTTTTTTTTATTTTTTTTTTTACTTCTGAATATGTGAAAAAAAGCATGAATGGAAAAGTAAACAGGCATACCCGTCCTTTTCCTCTCTAACAGCCACTCCCTCTCAGGCTTATTGACACACAGATAAAGAGCCGCCATTATGCAAGCAACTTACCAAACACAGGAAACTGAGAGGTGTCTATGAGCTTACTCAAGTGTACTTGTGAATATGAAGATATGTGGGGCAATCTGCACATGCAGTATATGCAGTGGGCTGATGGCCAAATTAAAAGGAATTTTCACCAGACATCAGCTATTGGATTATTATTGGATGCCTTCTATTGATATCGACCGAACATATCCTGTCACGCTGTAAAGCTTGAAGTTAGGACTGCGTAAGAGGAAGAATTCGGAGGGTGTTCACCGTGATGACCCATTGATCGGCAGCTCATTGCTATGCCTCAACATTCATGAGGGGCTCTGCATTGAGCATTTCTAGTAGAAAGTGGGCATGTAAAGGGCTGAACCAGCTGTGCACATGTACAGGTTGATTTGGCATTAGTAAAAGGAAATTGCGCACTGGCAGGCAAGGTTTATTTTTTTATTTACACAAGGTTGGATAAATCAAATTATGTTTTGGCGTCCCTGCATTTCCTCTTTTGAACGTACGCAAACATTTAGTGTGGACTCTCCTGTATAATGAATGAGGCCCCCGGGCTGTTGTTTGAATGGAGAAGTGTCAATACTACTTGCTACTGGCTTATTTGTGTTAAAGGTATCGAGTACTGATACCAAGCCCTACTCATCACTCAGTAATGAGATTGGGTGGTTTACCATGCCAAGACACTGGGTCACAGCCACTACACCTGTATATTGCAGGTAGCAAAAGCAACATACAGACAACCTGAAGGCCATTTTACACAAAGGGCATGTGCACAGTCATGTCCTCTCAACTCGTGATATGGACACATTTACCAACAATAACTAAATCATCTATTCACAATAATCTCCTGTGTACATATACAGCACCCCCGACAAGAGACTTTCTATTGTTTCTGTGTATGTGTGTGTGTCCGTCCTATTGGCTAAATGACCCAGACTAAATTGGGTTACTGATGGTTGGAATTGGCTGAAAAAGAACAGGGCTCCACCCCCCCATCACACACACAGACACACAAACATACACACACACACAGACACACAAATACACACACACACAGCGGTTTCTTTTTAGCGTTTATTCTACTACAATCTAGCAAACCTCCCTCACAAACACAAACTGCCTTTGGTAAGCAGGTCATTCTGGTGACAGCATCGTGGTTACTGGACATATCTACAAAAAGGTGAAAGACAACAAAACAAATTCATAGTGCAAATTATTTAGCCGATTTCTGTTTTGTTTACAGGTTTTATGAGTTAGAATATACATACATTAGAATTCAGCAAGTTACTCTGTCACACATATGCACACAATCACACCCCTTCTACATATCTGCATACCTGCCTCAACATGTTCACTTACATAAACAGTACCACTCTATATCCGCATATTAAAGAAAGATGGCCTGTTAATGCTGGTAACAAGGCCCTTAAACGCACACCATCTCAAACGAAATCCAATAACATCTTCTTCATTCCTGCCAACAGTCATTAAAATGACAATACTTCAGCACTTTGCCACTAAAAAAGCTTGATCAAATCAATTAGAGGTTTCTTGCTTTGCTCAAGGACAATTCAACAGGATCTGCTGAGAGAGCAGAAAGTTGCGCTCTACACCGACGTAACTGCCGCAAGATCCATACATTTGGATCACAAACAACCTTCTCTGATCTCTAGCCTGCTGCAAAACCTGTTTAGTCGAAATCGGTACATACAAGAGCAATACAAGTTATTTGTATGTCATGTGATATCTCATACGTGTTTTTAAGTCTTAAGGACGGGTTGACGGGTGAGCATGAACTGATACGCACATAGGACACACGTAGGCATGCGACCAACTAAGTGAAAGAGTGAATCTGGCTGAATGAGCATGGTTTTGCTCCCCGCTTTGTCTGTCTGCTCATTGATTTCCTTGTCTGTGTCTTCCTGTGCACTGGCCAGCCCTGCTGGCCCATCTTGTTACCATGGAGATGAGTCCAGACAGAGACTGTCTGCAGTAATTAGCTGCATGCTCCCAACAGGCGTTTTCTTAGATTCCCCTCTAGTCATCATTTGTGTCTCGTCTTTTCATCGTAAAGTTACACACTCTCCCTCTCTCCCTTTAAGCTTTGCACTCTTCTCTCCTCTCCCTGACTTATTCCCCCTCTCTCGTCTCCTCCTCTTGACCCTTCTCTGCCAGTTTCTTTTCTCCCCTCGTCCCGCCCAGCCATGGTGTCTAGCCCCGGTGACACATTTGCTCCTCCAGAAAGCCACAGCCACTAGATCTCATTACAGACGCTCGGGATGGAGCTACAATCAATACGTCCCACTGACGGCTCTTATCGCCACTCCCTTATTCTTCTCTCCTCCAACAGATCCGCCGTAACTACCCTCCACCCTCATCCCTCCTTCCCTTCACTCCTAGTGCCACATCTTTAATTTTGTCACACTGCCACCAGCTGCAGCATTTGCTGCTGGCTGCATTTTCTTTTACATCTAGGCGCAAACATGAAAAAACACACACACGCACTTCTGCAGTGGACACAAATTCGCTCTCTCGCACACACACATATTAGAGAGCACCATGTTGTCTCATACTCTCTCGCACACACACACACGGCTTTGCTGACCGGACAGTTTGGTGACAGTGAGACGGTGATGGAGAGATGCAGCGGACGTGAACATCCATCTAGAGAGCAAGACACCTGCATCACCGCCCTCATGATTTTCCTTCACATCACCACTAGTGAGACTCACTCATACACACACACACACAGACACACACACACACACGCACACACACACACACACACACACACACACCAGAGGCAGGAATCTCTTCATCACGTTACTCCAGTCAGCCAGGGAACAAAAGGCTGGTACCAGTCTGCTGTCAGAGTGAGTAGTCACTCTTTCTGGTCTTCCTCTGAACATTGAGCCTGTGATTCATTGATGGTGTGTGATGTCCCTTGAGAGAGACATGCATCAAACAATGTAGACGAGATTGGGAGGCAATCAGGGTCAAAAATTTCAGATCGGTTTCAGGTTGACTCAAATGGTGTTTTAAATGACTCAATTAATCAAATAACACTAAACACTATTTTCTATTCTAGCTCTATACAAAAAACACAAAGCCCAAAAGATCTGCAGACAGTGATTAAACATCTTTAACTGAACACTCCTAAGTGCAGTTAGATAAATCCTCCTTCACCTGTGTAATTTAATCAGTGGCGCTGAGTGACAGTCCAGTCATGACTACGGTGTTTTTAAGCCTCAATGGCCCATTATCTCCTCATATTAGCCACAGAACGAGGGACGGAGAGAAAGGCAACTCTATGTCTCTCTCCATATGTGTCTCTCTCTCTCTCTCTTTCTTTCTTTCTTTTTCTTTTTCTCTCTCTCTCTCTCTCTCTCTCTTTCTGTGTCTCTGTCCTCAGTTGACAGACAAAATGTGTATCAAAAGGCTGATTGTCAGATTCTATCTCTCTACTCACCTCTTCCCTTACTCCATCTTTCTCTCTTTCGTCTCCTCCAACCTCTCTACCTCTGGTTCTTTCTCTCTTTCATCTCCTCCAACCTCTCTACGTTTGGTTCTTTCTATCTTTTGTCTCCTCCAACCTCCACCACCGCCATAATTAGTCAATAACCAATTAGTCAATAACCATTAGTCCACTAATAGACAAATTAACTTGCAACTATTTTTATTTTATTTTTCACTGAAATACCTTTTCAAGAAAAACACTGAAAAACATGGCTGTGAACAATGTTGGTCTTCTTTATTTTGTATGATTGTTAGCTGAATATATTTCGACTGAGCCTATGAAGGACATTTTTCATTTTATAGACTACACATTAAATTAATAAATCAAGGAAGATAATCAGCAGATATCTTTGCTGAGAGACTAAATAAAAGATAACAATAAAAGATATAAGAAGCTGGCAATACAGATGCACAGGGACATATAAAGATGGAGCAACAAGCAATACGAGCAAATGTGAAGACAAACTCGCATGCACAGACAGAAGAAACTAATCCTGTACAGGTCAACACAAACAGAGTTTCTAAGAAACAAAAATCAGGAGAAAACGAGGAGATGAAGGAACACAAACAAAGACACGGACACAAGTAAACTTAATCTCTTCGGCACAAACAGACACACAAGTGGCACGCTCCTGTGTTTTTGCCGGCTGGCCAGCTGCACTGAGCAGTAGGCACACAGTGTGGGGGCTCGGGCGGGATGGCTGCAGTGCAGATGCTAGCTGCCCTATTTCATATTCACAGCATAGCACGAAGCAGAGCTACAGAACACAGGCAAGCACACACACGCACACATACGCATGCATTCATGCACAAAGAGCAGAGCAACCGACGGCTAGAGAAACAAACACCTCGCACTATACGCCATGTGTCAATGTTGAAGTTTCAGAACAGACGACGAATCCTCCAAATGTTGGAATATTATGAAGGCACAAACACTATTTCTGCAGTGAAAAGAAAATCAATCAAATAAAATCGCACCTTACTTTTGTTCTGAGTCACTGAGTTAAGGCTTTTTTCAAACTATTAAGTGCCCTCACTGCTCTTTGTATCAGACAAATCTGAGCACCTCATCCCACCAGTCTCCTTCCTCCATTCATTCATATCCCACAAGACTTTTTATTCTGGGGAGAAAGGAGGGAAACTCTCCATCATTACTGGGTGAAACAGGCGTGTCACAAGGGGTCACATACACACATTCCCTCATCTCATGTCAAAACATACCAACATTACTGCACACAGGTCACATACCGCAGACATGTGAAGTTCTAGTATCTTTCTTTTGTTCAAAGCAGCCCTCCCTTCATACCCCCCTACCCCGACCTCAAGACTTGGGAACAACATGACAGCTGTATTCAATGATGATGATGATGATGATGATTCTTCTTCTTCTTCTTCTTATGTGCTTGAACATTCACATATATGGACATTTCAATAAAATATCTTCTGTCTCGCCTTTCGGACCTCCTTTCTTTTCTAAATGCAGCAAAACAAACATGTCTGCTGCTTCAAGCTGATTAAATGAGACACTGACAAATATGTGCAAGTAGATGAAACACAGATCTGGTAGAAACAATTATGTCCTTAAGGACTTGAAGAAAAAAAACCTTGGATATTGACAATCATGGTTGAATGGTCAAACACATTGGTGTGGGTTTGAAGGGCAAGTTGTCATCAACAGTAGTTGGGATATAAAATCCAAAAACATGGTGGTCATACTGTCTTTGTCCACAAATAGTGATGGAACTGTGGTCATCAATGCACAGTCATCCCTCAGCTTCACTTCAAGTTGCTGAAGCCTCAGTTTGACCTCAATGAGACTCATCTTTCCATCAGCAGAGTGAGAGGCCAAGGAAAACAGCCCGAGAAAACCGACCAGGGGTCTCCTGGGCCGGTGTGCAGGGACAGATTATGGAGAGTGTTAGTCATAAGAACAACAGTGTACACTCAAATTCAGGCTCAAATGAGTCAAAGGAATTTGGGGAAAATTGGGAGATCTCTTGCTTCTGTTTGCTCAAATTTATGGTCATCCATCCGTCTGAACAACTCCCCTTGTTCCTTTTGTCCCGGGCAAGAAATGTTCTGTGAAGTTTCTGGGAAATCCGAAGACTGGAACCAATATTGGGTTCTGCTGGTTTTAGGGAGAACAGGTTCCCAAATCACTGTCACTTTGATTTGAAGGTAAGAGATGTCACAAATACCATCCTATTTTATTGGTATTTGTGAACAACATACCTTGAAACCAGGTGGTTGATCAGAATAAATCTGTAAATAAGCTATGAAGGCTTCACCGCCAACACGATAAGGTATGGATAGCTCAGGAGCTGGAGACAAAAGCAGCGGACAAATATGGACGTTTTCAGGCTGTCTCCATCTTGGATAAAATTCTAATCAAAACTCATTCGACAGTAGCTGACATGATTCAATCAATCATCCCGACACCTTGCGTCAACAATAGGATGGATTTCTGGCAGCAATATGTGTGTGTGTGCGTGTGTTTGGGTACTTAAAAAGAAGGACCACTATAATGTTCCACTACAAATGAATGGACTCCCCAAACAAAACCAAAAAAGTTTCCTTTATAAAATAAACTAAAGCATTGCCTTCCTGTCTCGATTAGCAGGAATAGGAGGCACTCTACACAGTTTACACGGCCATTGTCTGTGCTCCTCACTAGACAGGATTGATATGTCTGCTGCTGCTAGTTAGGATGGTGGCTTGCTGTCTGCCTGCCAGTCCACCCATCAGACATGCCCCTGTTGTAATGCTAATGCTGCACGTGCCACTCTAAAAAACCTCCCCTAATTAAAAACCTAGTTCCAATAACTGCCCGTCTAAAGAGAATTCCCACAAGCACACAATATTAACTGCTGAGGCAGAGAATGAAGTGAGATTACATGCGTGTGTGCATGTGCTTGCATTCACGTGCCAATGACAAGCATTACATATGGCATGCTTGGATGTAGACCATTTCAAGCCACAACAACAATGAAAATAAATCTAGCATACAAGCAGATTTCACGCCTCCATGTATAGCCAGCATCCAAAGTGAGCTGGACGTAAACGGATGCTTGCACCACCCTATCTGTTCATGCTGCGCTCCGACATGCCCTCAGCAAATACAGGAGGGAGCAATGGAGGCGAGGGCCAATGCAACATGTGAAAACAGAGCATGATACGCAACCGAATGCATCGATACGGACGCACAATTGAAGTGAGTGGTGGAGGGAGCAAGGGGGCCAGGCAGGAGGACGGACCTCAAGGGTAGGGAAGGAGGGAAGGAGCTGACAGGGAGAGCCAGATAAAAGCCTTGTCGCAAGGGGACGACACATAAAGGACAGAGAAAGGGAGGAGGATGCATGGGGGACCACTACGAGGGAAATGATTAGCAACGAAGCACACGGGCAAACAGCATGGATGTAACGGTCCGGGGTAAAGAGCTCTCCGGTTCGGTCCTCCTATCCCTCACTCACTCGGTCTGATCAGTCCGCTTTGACAAACACCCCTCCCCCCAGTCTTGTTTTTCTCTCCTGGTACAGGAATTCGTGGGGCGTCACCTCAAAAACAAGATTAAACCCTGGACACGTCCGTTACCTAAGGAGGCTATTAGGGATAGGAGTTATATTCAGTTACGGTTAATACTTCTAAAATGGGATTTATATTCCTTAATGTTATATTAATTTTTATATTTTTTGAAAACTCAACATTTTTAACGTGACAATAATTTAGTAGAAGACAATGGAGGAAAAGTGTTGCTGGGTGTTTGTGGAAATCATAAACAGGTGCTCTTTGGCACTTTCTGTGCATATTTAATCCTATAAAAGGGCTCATTGCATTGGGTGGAATATGGTCTCGACATTGTATAAATTGCAATTCTCCTTAAAAAAGACCCACTTAAGACCATAGGACCATAAAAAAGCAAATAAACAAAAAAAAAGAAAACAATCAATAAGCTGCAGGTTCCACTATCTGCAACAAGTTTGGAAGTGCCCTCACTCATGTTCGATACCCACTTACACCCATTACGTCTCTGGCTACGGGTGGAACCATTCATACTATGAAGGCTGCAGCTCAGGCATAATGTGAACATTAGAGGCAGAACACAGAGGGAAGCTGGGTCCTCAGCTGCATGTCAAGTTCAGGCACACGGCATCCCTTTGGAGGCCTGACTGAAGAAAAAACTAAACAACTGAAGGATTTGCACAGCGGGATCACTGCTGGAGAGGAAGGGTCCAATCGAAAAGGAGTACCCGCTTGTATCATGTGGCCATATGCATGTGTGTGTGTGTGTGTGTGTGCACATACATAATACATGTACACCAGAGTATAGGACAAAGAGTAAAGAACACAACACATACATTAGGAAGGAGAAAGGGGTGTCAGGGGACTAGAGAGGCCCTGCTTATCCTTGGGGGTGCAGGTGTTGTCAACAGAGGCCCCTCTAGCAGCCTGGCTGAGTGGGTGGGTGGCACACAAAGAGAAAAGCCTTCCACTGAAACACAGCAGCCAGGGACAAACGGAGAGACACACGGACACTACCTGTGGCTCACAGAGAGCTTTACCTCTGTTGCTGTGAATAAAAACGGGAATAAATAGCAAAGAAAACATGAACAAAATCAAATAAATTCTAAAATTCCCCCATTGCAATTTCAACATCTTGATTTTCTGTCTCTGTAACGAACACGGACGGGTGTGCTTACCAAAGCTACATTTTAAAATGACATTTAAAAGCCGTTGTTTACCGGCAGTGTGAGCGGGTCGATGAAGAACATCGGACTGAGAGCCCCCACCCCGCTCACACAGCCAGTGTCATGTATCCCCAAAGGTGCTGTGGGCCAAGCTTTCAGCTTTAGTGTAGACCATCTACCTTTTTATTCAGACATTCCTTAAAGGAGCCTCTCAGCGGCCACTGGCTCATGTTGACAATGACAAATGACAATTCACCCCTAATCTCTTTTCCCTTGTTTTATATCATACACATAAAAGGTTATTTATTGATAATTAACAGGGCACAGGTGCTTAGTAAAGATTTAAACATGTCATTACTTCCATTGTTTTTAAACCTGCCGGAATCACTCAATAACAAACAAAGACACTACAAACTGTTCAATGAGTTTTGAGTTTAGTTTCTGTGGTCAGCTTCTAAATATGATACTTGCTTCAACACCACAACACCAATGCATAACAGATGTGATTCTCTGCCACAGAACATTGAACAGGCAGAGTTACACCGACGTGTGTGTCTGTGTGTGTCTATTTAATAAGATTTAAAAGAGTAGAATGAGGGCTAAATTAAATCAGTGCAGAGGGGAGAAGCCTGGGCGGTCAGGGGTACAGCAGTTAACAGGAGATGGTAAACAGGTATTGGTGATTGATGCCATCAGCAGCCGCAGCCAGCGTTCACTGAAGGACCTGTTGACAGTGTGTGTGTGTGTGTGCGCGTGAGTGTGTGTGTGTGTGTGTGTGTGTGTAGAGCAAATATTACGACACACAAAAGGAGGAAATCAAGCTACTACTTGCCCATTTGATCAGTTATTGGTCATGACAAAAGAGGCTTTTGCTATGACTTGGTATTACTTTAATTAATCACATATACTGGAACTAGGGATGCACATTTTAAGTAGTTTCATTAACCTCTTGGAAGTCACATTAATGATCAATAATCAGCACACTGGTGACCTTGAGATGTATAAATAACCTACCAACTTTACAGATGTTAATATATTTTGTATTGATATTTGATTACTTATCCCTAGTAAGTTTAGCTTATGAATTCAAAGATGAAAGTTTTAATTAGCGAAGCAAATAGATATAAGCATATTTGGAAAGCTTAAGCAAATCTTCTGTCATGCGGTCGTCCAATCCGCGAGCACAGGCTAACAGCGCCATACATCACCACGGCGATTTTCCTGCAGTCCAGAAAAGTACTATTGGCACATTTATCTCTGTCAGCGGTACACATGAGACGAAGAGACTGGAGCATCTGTCTCTATCTACACACACACGTACTGTCCACAGTATGGAGTAGTGGAGCGCCAGACACTCCCTCCTACAGACATGCAAACAGAACTGGGGGCCGGGTTTGTCATCCAAGCTGTTCCCTGCATCCATCCCTCCATCACTGCTTACCAACCCTCAGAGGGGTCACACACACAAAGGCTATCATGGACACACACACACACACACACACACACAGCAGAGTGCTGACTTTGAACTGCATTAACTGAACCATTAAAGACAGGCCACGTTGTTTAAAAGTGCACTGCTGGACACTAAGGCTTCGGTTCAATCTTCCACTCCCACACAATTACTGATCAATTAATTTACCCATCGATCCATTAAACTCGATGGCCATTGACTCTGCCTAAATGACGGTGTACACATGTATTCTGGAAACACCTTTCAATATAAACTTTGTAAATTACCAATGACATGATCTCGAAAATGAATTATGATAAGCTTCATAAAGCTTTATGATTGTATCCATTTGAATTATCTTTGTGTGGCAATTTGGTGTAGAAAGCATTTTCTAAATGTTTCTGATGTGTTTGTTTGCCTGTTCCTTTATTCTTTGCTGTGTGTTTGTTCAGAGGGGTGTTGAACCACTCTAGTGATTCAACAGATCACATTATAAAGAGATGTAATTATAATATGTGCACAGTTTTAACTGGAACAACAACAAATATCTACAAGTACATGTGTTTTTCCACTAATAGGAGCCACGCCCAGTTCCTTCCTTGGTGTTCCCATTCCTGCTCTGGGAGGAACTGAGGGATAAACACACAAACACACTAAATAGGCCCCAACTCTGGCCTGCCTCCATGCACACACATACATAAACAGATATTCACCTCTGCTCCCAGACCCCCATCTACCCACAAGCCCTTGCGACCAATTAGTTTAGTGGAATTGGCAAGAGGGACGCCCCTCTGCCTGGATCGGTTGAGGCAGGCGGCAGGAAGAGCGATGGTGGGCGATAAGGGGGACATTCACCAGCATTCCTCCTGGGGGGCTCACATTTTATGTGGGTGACAAGCAAAGCCATTCGTTTTCACATGTGTCCGAAACCTCCGTTTCCCACTCAATCTTTTAATTCCAGCGACATACACAAAAAAGCGACGTACACAAGAAAGCTAAACCGACCATGTATTTTGTGACTGAAGAAGAATTCCCTTAGGCGCGTTTGGCCACTTAGTTTTTTTTATTTGAGAAAAGGCAGCTACAAAATGGTCGTTTGTGTACTGGGTTAGTTGGCTAGATGGACTGGTGTTGCCGGTCAGATGTTGGTGCACTACAGTACACACAGGCAAACTAGAAGAGGACGACCGACAGCACATGACGGCAACATTCCTCATGGGAGAAAAAAGAAGTAACTCACTCCACTCTATCTCTGTCTCTGTCTCTGTCGAGATACGAATGGCAGGAGGAGTAGTCAGATGATAAATGGAGGCGCACGCACGCGCGCACGCACGCACGCACGCACGCACGCACGCACGCACGCACGCAGGTGCACCACAGTTCATCCAAAACATAGCTGCGAGCGTCATCTGTGTCATGTGCTTGCGAGTGTGTGTGTGGAGCAGGCAGCAGAGTGCAGTATGTCTGGCTGACAGACAGCAAGCAGAGTAGAACCTTATTTAGCTGCAACAAAGCCATCACAAGGCCCACTGCAGCAGACACTGGAGAGAGGAGGCATGCTAAATATTAGCCGGGCCCGGACGTCACTCTGCCCGGTGATACACACACAAACACATGCGTCGTAAGAGACTGGCGCACTAGCTCATCGTCTAAATTAAGGACCAGCTATGGGTGTTACTCCGTGTCATCTTCAATATGCATGTATTAGGAGGCCCACGTAATAGAAGCGGACATTTCGATTTGAGTGCAGTCTCCCCGTACTGGCGGAGTTCCATATGGAGCCCCAAAACTATTATTCAATTAGGTGGCACGTAACAAAATAAATTATACCACCCTACGATATAATGAGAGAGTTTGTCTAAAGGCTCCGTAGACACAGATGGTGGCTGTTTCATCTTTTTCTACAAGGGCCCTG